>NC_091764.1:41362196-41665227 GCF_029378745.1 Bos indicus | reverse complement strand
CTTACTAGAACTTCAGCAGGCTTCTTCCAGAGTAAGTGATGTCCTTGCAAATTTGTTTTCTTGCTTTGCTTAAAAATATGTTTCATGTTTTAAGGACTAGGCAAGTACAGTGAATTTCCTTATCATTTTTTATGTATAAGGATATAACAAGCCTTATTAGTATCTAAGATGTTGAGATAGCATAACACAATGGCATATCTTATATAGAACATTGACATTCAAGTCTCATCTGTGTTGGAATCCCTGTTCCACCGCTTGCTGAGGGCCCTTGGGGAAACTGCTAAACTTCTGAATTTCATCTGTTAAAGGGGGGTTAGTAAAACCCACATCATTGGGCAGCTACAAATATTAAATAAGATGACAGTGTAAACTGAGTAACATGTTATATTCTGCAGAGTGAGCACTCGATAAACCATAACAATTACTATCATATATTTTTAAGGTTGAAAAATTCTTAAAACTAGTTCTAGAATTTCTTGATAACTTCTAAAAGAATAGAGTATGTGACAAATTATTATAAATTTCTATTCAGATTATTAGATTTCAAACTTATCCAAATAACTTACCCCCAATTAATAGGTAGTTGCTATTTTGCCACACTGTTTTAAAACTGGGAAGAAGTTGACCATATGACACAAAAAGACAACCTGCTTTCCATATTTATAGCACTTATGAACTATGATATTATAAGATGATATGTATAAATATTATACATATTTATGAATATGTATTATATTCTAAAATGATATCTATAGATATCATATATAAATACAATAATATAATATTATCTCTTTTGCCTACATTGGTTTCTTAATGTATCAAATGAAATAATAGATGTGAAATATGTAAAATATTGAGCACCATCACACAAAGACAAAATATCTTTGTATCAATATTACATCTAGCTCTATTACCTTTAGCAACTATTGTGAATTTACTATGTATCACTGTTCTAAATACTTTAAATAAAGTCTTATTAAATCTTCACAGCATCTTTATAAGGTATTTATCTCCATTTTACAGGTGAAGATACAAAGGTACAGAGAACAGAGTTAAAGATTTGATTCCAGAATTCTGATTTCAAAGCCTACATTCTTAATTACGGTACTACTCTGCTCCTTTTGATCATGTAAGTGGGCTAGAAAAATAAAACACATGCAAAATTAAACATAGAATTCTAGCTTGCTATTTCAGTAGTTTTTCTAGGCTATCAAATTATATGTTATCAAGTTATTTCTGTGTTCTGAAAGTGATTCTTTCTTGAGCTGATATGTATAACTCTTATTCTTACTTTTTCAAAGTATGTTTTATGCTGAAAAACTACCAAACAGAAGTTTCTGTGTATTATCTAATTCTCTATGTGTTGCTGTAGAGAAAAAAATAATGTATTGGTAAGACTGTTGGTCTGAAAATAAAAAAGTTCTGTGATACCTACTTCTCAAATTATTATATTTAATGTAAGCTGAGGGATTAACAGGAGAATATTTCTGTCATGAACCTTACATACATTTAGATTGACTATGGCTTCAGGAACACATGTTCATCCAAATATGAAAAAAAATCTTCAAATGCTAGCTGTGGACTTAGGAAAAAGCTTAGTTTGCTGAACGAAATATAGCACAAACAGAAAAGAGCAAGTTAACAATGGAAAAGCAACAAAAGCTATAAATTCCATCTTTGCTTATGTGCTTATGTTCCAACAACAGCATACATCAAAATTAAACCCAACTTAATTTTTTTAAGTTATGTTAAATACATGAAAAAAAGCCATGAATTATAGACTTTACCTCCTTCTCTTTGAACTATATGATAGAGATGAACACTGTGTAGAATACAATCTAGATCATGGTCTGTATAGCCTTTGTCATGCATGTCATCCACTGAATCTGGATAAATTACTTGATCTCGAAGACTTCCAAGAGACATGTATGGCCTGTAAAACACAAGAATCCGAGACAAAATCAGTTTAGCTTACTTATTGTGATATCCTAGTAGCCTGAAAACTCTAGAGGAGTCTTTAAATACTCTATTTCTAGGATTATATTTATTATCTGGTGATAAGTATTCTCTCTCAGATGTGTCAGGACAATATGTTGTTTTATTCATGTAAAAAAACATATTGAGACATGCCACAAGAAAAGTTTCTATAAGAAATACTTGGATATTTTCAGCACAGAAATACATACTTGTTCTGTTATATATATATATATTTTTTAAGTTTTATACTCTGAATTTAATTTTTCAAAATACTTTGAAAAGGCAAGTCCTTTCCAAGAGGACAAGGATTCTGTTTAGGGGATCTGATTCAATTAGTGAAAAACGTGGGTAACAGTTGCCCAGAACATTTTGATTATTCCATCCAAAAAAGATTTATGTCTATATCATATAAAGACATACCTGTAGGATAGTACTATAAGATATATTATTATTATTTGCCACTTTATTTACTTTTTTAATTGAAGGATAATTGCTTTACAGAGTTTTGTTATTTTCTGTCAAACATCAACAAGAATCAGCCATAGGTACACCCATATCTCCTCCCTCCCTAACCTCCCTCCCATCTCCCTCCCATCCCAGCCTTCTAGATTGTCACAGAGCCCCTGTTTGAGCTCCCTGGGTCATATAGCAAATTCCCATTGGCTATCTATTTTACACACGGTATTGTAAGTTTCCATGTGTTCTGTTATATTTTATAAATGTTGCTTCTGTATTTCATCTAAAACTATTTGGGTTAAAAATTATAAAATTTGAGGCTTTGACAATATGAACAAACAAAACTTTTAAAAGATATTCAAAATAAGAGAAATGCAAATTAACAATATACTTAGTTTCTTATTTATCAGATTGGTAGAAGTCCAAAAACTTGACAATTCACTCAATCGGCAAGTCTATGGAGAGACAGATACTTTCTTACAATCATGAAAACACAAAATGGTACAACCCTTTGGAGAGGATTTGGCAAACCAATATATCATCTGGTGTTTGATCCACTTCTAGGACTTTATTCTAAAAATATACTTTCAAAAGTGTACCACCAAGAACAAAAAAGTATATAAAGTTATCCATTACAGCATTATTTGAAATTGCAAAATATTGAGAAAACCTAAATGCACATACAAAGGAGACTGATTAAATAAACAATGGTACCTGTACCATGCAGCTATAAAACTGGATGTGGACGGTCTCTATTAATTGATATAGAGTGATTTCCATAATATATTAAGTTGAAAAGCAAAGTACAAATTAGATGTATAGCAGAATTTCTCAACAGTGGTATCATGGCTATGTTAAACCAGATAATTCTTTGTTACTGAGGTCTTGTGTATTATAGGATGTTTAACAGCACATTTGGTCTCTACCCACTAGGTGACTAGATGTTAGTAGCATCCACTGTGGCAGAGACAAAAAAAAAGTTTTCAAATATTATCCTCCAGGGGACAAAACCATCTCCATTTGATAGACCCACCAATGTGCAATGTACTACTTTCATGTAAAATGAAAGCAAAGTAAGAAAACGTAAGTTTATCTGCTGATATTTACAAAAGGAAATACAGTAAACCAGAAACTAATGAAATCACTTATCTATAGAAGATGGGAGGAACAAAGCAGAATAGATAGGGAAGGGGGAGACCTCTCTAAATATCTTCCCTATGTATTTTAACTCTTAGACTCATGTTAAATGTTATTATTTTAATTAACTAATAAAGATGAAGGAAGAAACCCTAAAATTGAATAGAAACAGAAACAAATAAACTGTAAGTATATCAAATGAACAACATAACCACATTGAAAGGGGAAGAGAGACTGATCCAAGTAACTTTCAAATTTGGCTACATAATTTCAGTTGAAAACCAAAAGAACCACAAAGCAACTTTGAAACTAACTGTTCATATTTCTTATTGCTGCAGGTGTAGAAATTCTGAAACTATGTTGTAGGAAAGACCAAGTAAGTAAGTTTTAATAATGTCACAAGGTAGGGTTCTCATTGTGGAAGAAGGAAGATATAAATATGAAATGAGGGAGGAAAAGCAAAAAAAAAAAAAAAAACCAAAACACGATAGTGTTTAATTTGATTTAGAGTATCACCATGAATTCATATTTTTTCAAACAAAAACATCATGAAGAAACTATCTGATTAACCCAAACTGAGGGACTTTAAGAATAACCAACAATAGTTCTGCACTCATTACAAATATCAATGTCATAAAAAAAATGCTGAGGAATTTATTCAGGTTTAAAGAAACTAGGGCAACATAGCAACTAAAATGCAATGTATGATGCTGGACTGAGAAAAATAAGTTATCATAAAGAATAATATTGTATCAATTGGTAACATTTCAGTGTAGAAAGTTGTTGGACATTATCAAGAGGACTTCACTGTCAGTTGTCCAGTGAGTTGGACTCAGGCAGTCTGATGCTCCTGACCCTCTCCCCTGGCCTATGTTCAACCCACAGTTCCCACAGCCACCAAGAATTTTAAAAGGGACCGCCTGAGAGAGCAATGTGGTGTTGAAAACATCTGGATGGTATACATGACTGAACTACATTAAAGTCCGTACAAATTTTTATGATTCTGATAAATGGAATTAGAGATCTACTCATCTTGAAGCTGCCCATCACAAGCCTCAGATGTAACTTCCCTTGCTTATTAAATCTGCCACCCACCAGTCTAGAGTGGTCTGCCTTTTCCTGGTCTCTTCTTGCCCTCTATGTATGAGGGACAGTACAAAAACCAATAAAAGTATGTCCAGATAATATTATATCAGCTTTTAAAAATACATAAATTTTTTATAGGAAATATTACAGTACTTCATTATCTGTGCTGCTGCTGCTAAGTCGCTTCAGTCGTGTCTGACTCTGCGTGACCCCATAGACAGCAGCCCACCAGGCTCTGCCATCCCTGGGATTCTCCAGGCAAGAACACTAGAGTGGGTTGCCATTTCCTTCTCCACTGCGTGAAAGTGAAAAGTGAAAGTGAAGTCGCTCGGTCGTGACTGACTCCTGGCGACCCCATGGAATGCAGCCCACCAGGCTTCTCCATCCACGGGATTTTCTAGGCAAGAGTACTGGAGTGGCTTGCCATTGCCTTGTTAACTAATTATAAATTATACATGGATTTTCAAATGCTCGGGGGGTCAGCTCCTCTAACTTCTGTATTGCTCAAGGGTCAACTGCATACACTAAAGAAGTTATGCATGAAGATTTATTTACTGCAACTTACTTAATAATAAGGTGTGTACGTGTACAAAGAAAGAGAGAAAGAATCAAAGATTTTAGTGTACAAAGAGACAGAATAAAAGGTTTGAAATACAAAATGTGTTTTGTAGACCAATTATCTACCCACATTCCTATACCATTAAAATGATTGAGTTTAAGGATAGATACCATGAGGTTATAAAAGATTTAACTAATACTTGAAAATAAAAAGAATTTATATTTCAATTATACATGTATGCATTTATATAATAAGATTCTCAATGGAGTCTTTGCAATATAAGGAATCTCTGCTGCTGCTGCTGCTGCTGCTAAGTCACTTCAGTCATGTTCAACTCTGTGTGACCCCATAGACGGCAGCCCACTAGGTTCCTCTGTCCCTAGGATTCTCCAGGCAAGAGTCCTGGAGTGGGTTGCCATTTCCTTCTCCAATGCATGAAAGTGAAAAGTGAAAGTGTAGTCGCTTAGTCATGTCCGACTCTTAGCGACCCCATGGACTGCAGCCTACCAGGCTCCTCCGTCCATGGGATTTTCCAGGCAAGAGTACTGGAGTGGGTTGCCATTACCTTCTCTGATAAGGAATCTCTAGTAATATCTTTTAAATTGAGATATATTCACATTATAAAATTTGCACTGTTAAAGTGTAAAATTCAATGATTTTTAGTATATTTACAAGCTCATGTAAATATTACCACTATCTAATTCTAAAACATTTCCTTTATCCCAAAAAGAAACTCAGCAGATACTCCTGGTTCTTCCTTCCTCCCTGGCAATCAATAATCTACTTTCTGTCTCTGTGGATTTGTGTATTCTAGAGATTTCACATGCATGGAATCACACAATACGTAGTCTTCTCTCTCTCAGCCTAAAGTCTTCAGGTTATTCCTTGTTGTAGAAGGTTGCTGTATTTCATTCTTTTCTATGTCTGAATTAAATTCCACTGTATAGATACGCCACATGTTGTTAACCTGAATGTTAACAACACTCAGGTTGTTAAAGAGTGTTGTAAAGAGTGTTGTTTTCACTCTTTGGCTATTATGAACAGTGGGCATACATCTTGGAGTGGTGCATATGTTAACTGTGTTTAATTTTTTGAGGAACTGATCAAATGTTTTTCCCAAGGGCTGCATCATTTCTAGTCACTTTTCTTCTACCTTGGGTTAACCACTCCAGTATTCTGGTCTGGGGGATTCCATGGACAGCGGAGACTGGCAGGCTACAGTCCATGGGGTTGCAAAGATTTAGACACAACTGAGTGACTAACATTTTCACTTCTTGTATTCCCTATGTCTTCTCTTTCTGGTCTCTGCTTTATCTTCCCTCTTCAGTTTAGCCATATTAAAAAAAAAAAAAAAAAACAGAATTAGAAGACAATGTTACTTATTTCCATCATTTTAAGCATTTATATAATGTGATATTTTTTCATAATAACAACAGTAGCATAAAATATACAGTGGCCCTCAGGGCCAAGGAACAATTTTTCAGTTGGTACCCTGAGTCTAAGAAGAAATACAAGGAAATATTAAGAGTCGGTACTTTTGCTAACTTACAAAGCAATGTCTGTTCCAATTTAATGTAAATCAGAGGCACAGATATTCTCAGTATAAAACCCAAATAAATTCAATCCATAGAACAGCCATGAACATACATAACTGAGACTACAATGATTAAAATACATCTGAACATTCATTTCAAAGGTTTTTCTACGGGATTCCACTATAAGATCTGATTAACCAGCAATATTTGATGAAGTACCATTTTCTATCTACATTTCAGGGAAGACAGTATAGAGACATGGATGTGATAATGGGTTTTGGAGAGAGAGTTCTAGACTAGAATCCCGATTTGGCCATTTACTAGCAATGTGACCCAAATCCTGAGCTACACTTACCTCATTTGTAAAGTAACTTACTTATTGAATTTGTTATGAGGATAAAATGAAGGAGTGGGTTTTTATAAAGCAATGTAGCCAGAGGACAGACAGTGAAGAATCTGCCTGCAATGCAGGAGACCCGGGTTTTATCCTTAGGTCAAGAAGACCCCCTGGAGAAAGGAATGGCTACTTACTCCAGTATTTTTATCTGGAGAATTCTATGGACAGAGGAACCTAGCAGGCTACAGTATATTGGGTCAATGCTACAAAGAGTTGGACAGGATTGGGTGATTAACACTCTCACATGAAGCAACTTAGTACAGTATGACAGACACATAGTAGGCATTCAATAAACCATTATGGAGACAAAAATGTTCATTAAAAAGGCAATATTTTTAAAAAGAACTTAAGTTTGTTTTCTGTGTCTGAGTCTCTTTCTGGTTTGTAACAGAAAAGTTCAATTGAAAGTTGAAAGTTCATTTGAAAACAAACTGATGGTTACCAAAGGTGGAAGAGGAAGGGGAGGGATGCATTAGGAGTTTGAAATTAGAACATAAAATCTAATGTATATAAAATTGAAAAACAGTAAGGTTATATACTATTTAACTATTAAGCAGGATAGCACAGGGAACTATATTAAATATCTTGTCACAACCTTTACTGGAAAAGAATACACCACACACTTATGGTCAATTTATCTTCAACAAAGGAGGCAAGAACAAATACTGAAAAAGAGACTGTCTTTTTAGCAAGCAGTGTTGTGAAAATTGGACAGTCACAGGTAAATCAATGAAGATATAACTTCTCACTATACACATGAAAAAAACTCTCAAAATGGCTTAAAGGCTTAAACATAAGACATTACACCATAAAACTCCTAAAAGATAACATAGGTAAAACACCCTTTGACATAAATTGTACTAATGTTTTCTTAGGTCAATTTCCCGAGGTAATAGAAATAAAAACAAAAATAAATAAACTGCACTTAGTCAAACTTATAAGCTTTTGCACAGCAGAAGAAATGGGAGAAAATATTTCCAAATGATGCAACTGACAAGGGCTTAATTTCCAAAATATACAAACTGCTCATTCAACTCAAAAACAAAATAAAACAGTTCAGTACCTCAGTCATGTCCAATACTTTGTGACCCCATAGACTGCAGCACACCAGGCATCCCTGTCCATCATCAACACCTGGAGTTTACTCAAACTCATGTCCATAGAGTCAGTGATGCCATCCAACCACCTCATCCTCTGTCGTCCCCTTCTCTTCCTGCCTTCAAACTTTCCCAGCATCATGGTCTTTTCCAACAAGTAAGTTTTTCACATCAGGTGGCCAAAGTATTAGAGTTTCAGCTTCAACATCTGTCCTTTAATGACTATTCAGGACTGATTTTCTTTAGGATTGACTGGTTGGATCTCCTTGCAGTTCAAGGGACTCTTAAGAGTCTTCTCCAACACCACAATTCAAAGCACCAATTCTTCAGCACGCAGCTTTCTTTATAGTCCAACACTCACATACATATATGACTACAGGAAAGGCCACAGCTTTGACTAGAAAGGCTTTTGTTGGCAAAGTAAAGCTGCTTTTTAATATTCTGTCTAGTTTGATCATGGCTTTTCTTCCAAGGAGCAAGTATCTTTTAATTTCATGGCTGCAGTCACTATCTGTAGTGACTTTGGAGCCTACAAAAATAGTCTCTCATTGCTTCCATTGTTTCCCTATCTATTTGCTGTGAAGTGATGGGACCAGATGCCATTATCTTAGTTTTCTGAATGTCAAGTTGTAAGCCAACTTTTTCACTCTCCTCTTTCACTTTTTTTTTTTTCTAATTTTATTTTTAAACTTTACATAATTGTATTAGTTTTGCCAAATATCAAAAGGAATCCGCCACAGGTATACATGTGTTCCCCATCCCGAAACCTCCTCCCTCCTCCCTCCCCATACCATCCCTCTGGGCCGTCCCAGTGCACCAGCCCCAAGCATCCAGCATCGTGCATCGAACCTGGACTGGCAACTCGTTTCCTACATGATATTTTACATGTTTCATTGCCATTCTCCCAAATCTTCCCACCCTCTCCCTCTCCCAGAGAGTCCATAAGACTGTTCTATACATCAGTGTCTCTATTGCTGTCTGGTACACCGGGTTATTGTTACCATCTTTCTAAATACCATATATATGCGTTAGTATACTGTATTTATGTTTTTCCTTCTGGCTTACTTCACTCTGTATAATAGGCTCCAGTTTCATCCACCTCATTAGAACTGATTCAAATGTATTCTTTTTAATGGCTGAGTAATACTCCATTGTGTATATGTACCACAGCTTTCTTTTTCTTTTTTTTTAATTTAATTTTATTTTTTTTTAAATTTCAGGTATACACGTGCTCCCCATCCTGAACCCTCCTCCCTCCCCCCTCCCCATACCATCCCCCTGGGCCGTCTCAGCGCTCAAGCCCCAAGCATCCAGCATCGTGCACTGAACCTGGACTGGCATCTCGTTTCATACATGACATTTCACATGTTTCAATGCCATTCTCCCAAATCTTCCCACCCTCTCCCTCTCCCACAGAGTCCATAAGACTGTTCTATACATCAGTGTCTCTTTTGCTGTCTCGTATACAGGGTTATCGTTACCATCTTTCTAAATTCCATATATATGCGTTAGTATACTGTATTGATGTTTTTCCTTCTGGCTTACTTCACTCTGTATAATAGGCTCCAGTTTCATCCACCTCATTAGAACTGATTCAAATGTATTCTTTTTAATGGCTGAGTAATACTCCATTGTGTATGTGTACCACAGCTTTCTTATCCATTCATCTGCTGATGGACATCTAGGTTGCTTCCATGTCCTGGCTATTATAAACAGTGCTGCGATGAACATTGGGGTATACGTGTCTCTTTCCCTTCTGGTTTCCTCAGTGTGTATGCCCAGCAGTGGGATTGCTGGATCATAAGGCAGTTCTATTTCCAGTTTTTTAAGGAATCTCCACACTGTTCTCCATAGTGGCTGTACTAGTTTGCATTCCCACCAACGTTGTAAGAGGGTTCCCTTTTCTCCACACCCTCTCCAGCATTTATTATTTGTAGACTTTTGGATCGCAGCCATTCTGACTGGTGTGAAATGGTACCTCATAGTGGTTTTGATTTGCATTTCTCTGATAATGAGTGATGTTGAGCATCTTTTCATGTGTTTGTTAGCCATCTGTATGTCTTCTTTGGAGAAATGTCTATTTAGTTCTTTGGCCCATTTTTTGATTGGATCATTTATTTTTCTGGAGTTGAGCTGTAGGAGTTGCTTGTATATTTTTGAGATTAGTTGTTTGTCAGTTGCTTCATTTGCTATTATTTTCTCCCATTCTGAAGGCTGTCTTTTCACCTTGCTAATAGTTTCCTTTGATGTGCAGAAGCTTTTAAGGTTAATTAGGTCTCATTTGTTTATTTTTGATTTTATTTCCAATATTCTGGGAGGTGGGTCATAGAGGATCCTGCTGTGATGTATGTCAGAGAGTGTTTTGCCTATGTTCTCCTCTAGGAGTTTTATAGTTTCTGGTCTTACGTTGAGATCTTTAATCCATTTTGAGTTTATTTTTGTATATGGTGTTAGAAAGTGTTCTAGTTTCATTCTTTTACAAGTGGTTGACCAGATTTCCCAGCACCACTTGTTAAAGAGATTGTCTTTAATCCACTGTATATTCTTGCCTCCTTTGTCAAAGATAAGGTGTCCATATGTGCGTGGATTTATCTCTGGGCTTTCTATTTTGTTCCATTGATCTATATTTCTGTCTTTGTGCCAGTACCATACTGTCTTGATAACTGTGGCTTTGTAGTAGAGCCTGAAGTCAGGTAGGTTGATTCCTCCACTTCCATTTTTCTTTCTCAAGATCGCTTTAGCTATTCGAGGTTTTTTGTATTTCCATACAAATTGTGAAATTATTTGTTCTAGCTCTGTGAAGAATACTGTTGGTAGCTTGATAGGGATTGCATTGAATCTATAAATTGCTTTGGGTAGTATACTCATTTTCACTATATTGATTCTTCCAATCCATGAACATGGTGTATTTCTCCATCTAGTAGTGTCCTCTTTGATTTCTTTCACCAGTGTTTTATAGTTTTCTATATATAGGTCTTTAGTTTCTTTAGGAAGATATATTCCTAAGTATTTTATTCTTTTCGTTGCAATGGTGAATGGAATTGTTTCCTTAATTTCTCTTTCTGTTTTCTCATTATTAGTGTATAGGAATGCAAGGGATTTCTGTGTGTTGATTTTATATCCTGCAACTTTACTATAATCATTGATTAGGTCTAGTAATTTTCTGGTGGAGTCTTTAGGGTTTTCTATGTAGAGGATCATGTCATCTGCAAATAGTGAGAGTTTTACTTTTTCTTTTCCAATTTGGATTCCTTTTATTTCTTTTTCTGCTCTGATTGCTGTAGCCAAAACTTCCAAAACTATGTTGAATAGTAATGGTGAAAGCGGGCACCCTTGTCTTGTTCCTGACTTTAGAGGAAATGCTTTCAGTTTTTCACCATTGAGGATAATGTTTGCTGTGGGTTTGTCATATATAGCTTTTATTATGTTGAGGTATGTTCCTTCTATTCCTGCTTTCTGGAGAGTTTTTATCATAAATGGGTGTTGAATTTTGTCAAAGGCTTTCTCTGCATCTATTGAGATAATCATATGGTTTTTGTTTTTCAATTTGTTAATGTGGTGTATTACATTGATTGATTTGCGGATATTGAAGAATCCTTGCATCCCTGGGATAAAGCCCACTTGGTCATGGTGTATGATCTTTTTAATGTGTTGTTGGATTCTGATTGCTAGAATTTTGTTTAGGATTTTTGCATCTATGTTCATCAGTGATATTGGCCTGTAGTTTTCTTTTTTTGTGGCATCTTTGTCAGGTTTTGGTATTAGGGTGATGGTGGCCTCATAGAATGAGTTTGGAAGTTTACCTTCCTCTGCAATTTTCTGGAAGAGTTTGAGCAGGATAGGTGTTAGCTCTTCTCTAAATTTTTGGTAGAATTCAGCTGTGAAGCCGTCTGGACCTGGGCTTTTGTTTGCTGGAAGATTTTTGATTACAGTTTCAATTTCCGTGCTTGTGATGGATCTGTTAAGGTTTTCTATTTCTTCCTGGTCGAGTTTTGGAAAGTTGTACTTTTCTAAGAATTTGTCCATTTCTTCCTCGTTGTCCATTTTATTGGCATATAATTGTTGATAATAGTCTCTTATGATCCTTTGTATTTCTATGTTGTCTGTTGTGATCTCTCCACTGTCATTTCTAATTTTATTGATTTGATTTTTCTCCCTTTGTTTCTTGATGAGTCTGGCTAATGGTTTGTCAATTTTATTTATCCTTTCAAAGAACCAGCTTTTGGCTTTGTTGATTTTTGCTATGGTCTCTTTTGTTTCTTTTGCATTTATTTCTGCTCTAATTTTTAAGATTTCTTTCCTTCTACTAACCCTGGGGTTCTTCATTTCTTCCTTTTCTAGTTGCTTTAGGTGTAGAGTTAGGTTATTTATTTGACTTTTTTCTTGTTTCTTGAGGTGTGCCTGTATTGCTATGAACTTTCCCCTTAGGACTGCTTTTACTGTGTCCCACAGGTTTTGGGTTGTTGTGTTTTCATTTTCATTCGTTTCTATGCAAATTTTGATTTCTTTTTTTATTTCTTCTGTGATTTGTTGGTTATTCAGCAGCGTGTTGTTCAGCCTCCATATGTTGGAATTTTTAATAGTTTTTCTCCTGTAATTGAGATCTAATCTTACTGCATTGTGGTCAGAAAACATGCTTGGAATGATTTCTATTTTTTTGAATTTACCAAGGCTAGCTTTATGGCCCAGGATGTGATCTATCCTGGAGAAGGTTCCATGTGCGCTTGAGAAAAAGGTGAAATTCATTGTTTTGGGATGAAATGTCCTATAGATATCAATTAGGTCTAACTGGTCTATTGTATCATTTAAAGTTTGTGTTTCCTTGTTAATTTTCTGTTTAGTTGATCTATCCATAGGTGTGAGTGGGGTATTAAAGTCTCCCACTATTATTGTGTTATTGTTAATTTCTCCTTTCATACTTGTTAGCATTTGTCTTACATACTGCGGTGCTCCCGTGTTGGGTGCATATATATTTATAATTGTTATATCTTCTTCTTGGATTGATCCTTTGATCATTATGTAGTGACCTTCTTTGTCTCTTTCCACAGCCTTTGTTTTAAAGTCTATTTTATCTGATATGAGTATTGCTACTCCTGCTTTCTTTTGGTCCCTATTTGCATGGAAAATCTTTTTCCAGCCCTTCACTTTCAGTCTGTATGTGTCCCCTGTTTTGAGGTGGGTCTCCTGTAGACAACATATGTAGGGGTCTTGTTTTTGTATCCATTCAGCCAGTGTTTGTCTGTTGGTTGGGGCATTCAACCCATTTACGTTTAAGGTAATTACTGATAAGTATGATCCCGTTGCCATTTACTTTATTGTTTGGGGTTCGAATTTATACACCATTTTTGTGTTTCCTGTCTAGAGAATATCCTTTAGTATTTGTTGGAGAGCTGGTTTGGTGGTGCAGAATTCTCTCAGCTTTTGCTTGTCTGAGAAGCTTTTGATTTCTCCGTCATACTTGAATGAAATCCTTGCTGGGTACAATAATCTGGGCTGTAGGTTATTTTCTTTCATCATTTTAAGTATGTCTTGCCATTCCCTCCTGGCTTGAAGAGTTTCTATTGAAAGATCAGCTGTTATCCTTATGGGAATTCCCTTGTGTGTTATTTGTTGTTTTTCCCTTGCTGCTTTTAATATTTTTTCTTTGTGTTTGATCTTTGTTAATTTGATTAATATGTGTCTTGGGGTGTTTCGCCTTGGGTTTATTCTGTTTGGGATTCTCTGGGTTTCTTGGACTTGGGTGATTATTTCCTTCCCCAGTTTAGGGACGTTTTCAACTATTATCTCCTCAAGTATTTTCTCATGGTCTTTCTTTTTGTCTTCTTCTTCTGGAACCCCTATGATTCGAATGTTGTAGCATTTAATATTGTCCTGGAGGTCTCTGAGATTGTCCTCATTTCTTTTAATTCGTTTTTCTTTTATCCTCTCTGATTCATTTATTTCTACCATTCTATCTTCTAATTCACTAATCCTATCTCCTGCCTCTGTTATTCTACTATTTGTTGCCTCCAGAGTGTTTTTAATTTCATTTATTGCATTATTCATTATATATTGACTCTTTTTTATTTCTTCTAGGTCCTTGTTAAACCTTTCTTGCATCTTCTCAATCCTTGTCTCCAAGCTATTTATCTGTGATTCCATTTTAATTTCAAGATTTTGGATTAATTTCACTATCATTATTCGGAATTCTTTATCAGGTAGATTCCCTATCTCTTCCTCTTTTGTTTGGTTTGGTGGGCATTTATCCTGTTCCTTTATCTGCTGGGTATTCCTCTGTCTCTTCATCTTGTTTAAATTGCTGAGTTTGGGGTGTCCTTTCTGTATTCTGGCAGTTTGTGGAGTTCTCTTTATTGTGGCTTTTCCTCGCTGTGTGTGGGTTTGTACAGGTGGCTTGTCAAGGTTTCCTGGTTAGGGAAGCTTGTGTCAGTGTTCTGATGGGTGGAACTGTATTTCTTCTCTTTGTTCAGTACTGCTGTGGGGAGGGAGGGAGGGATGCTGCAAACAAATAACACAGGCGTGCGCTTGCAGTGCCTCAGCCACACTGGGTCTGCCCCCGCTCACGGCGCGTGTAGCCTCCCTGCCCACACTGCTCGGGCTCTAGGTTGTTCCACCGGGAACAATCCGAGGCTGGCCCTGGGTTGCATGTACCTCCCAGGTCCAAGCTGCTCAGGTTCAGGCACTCGGGTAGTCCTCAGAGGCGCAGACTCAGTTGGGCCTGAGTATTGTGCTCTTCCCAGGTCCAAGCAGCTCAAGTGATGAGGTGTTTGGCGAGCGCCAATGCTGCGACTTATCACCTCCCCGCCACTCGGTTATCTGGGCATAAAAGCGGCACACCTTCTTAGGCAGATGTTAACCGTCCGGACCCCCAAGAAGTTTTAGTTAGCAAAGAAGCCTGCTTACAGTTTTATAGATAATGTCTCTCTGGGGCTGCGATTGCCCCCTTCCAGCTCTGGCTGCCTGTCACCGGATGGGGAAGGTCTGCAGCCGGCTATCTCTGTTCAATTCTTTGTTCCGTGCGCGGGCCTGGCGGTGTCTTAGGTTGGGGCTGGCTTTTCGCGTGGTAGATATCCCACAGTCTGGTTTGCTAGCCCAAATTATTTCGCTCAGATAGTGCTCAGGGTATTCAGGCCAGATTCTTACTCTAAGCGATGCAGCCCACGCTGCGCCTCCCTGCCCAGCCCCCGCTTGTTAATGGCGCGTGCAGGCATCTGTGCTGCTTCTCCGCTGGGGGAGTTACCGTAGGACTCGCAATCTTCGAGTTTTAATTGTTTATTTATTTTTTCTTCCTGTTATGTTGCCCTCTGTGCTTCCAAAGCTTGGCACAGATTCGGCAGTGAGAAGGTTTCCTGGTGTTTGGAAACTTCTCTCTTTTTAAGACTCCCTTCCCGGGACGGAACTCCGTCCCTCCCTCTTTTGTCTCTTTTTTTGTCTTTTATATTTTTTCCTACCTCCTTTCGAAGAGTTGGATTGCTTTTCTGGGTGCCTGATGTCCTCTGCCGGCATTCAGAAGTTGTTTTGTGGAATTTACTCGACGTTTAAATGCTCTTTTGATGAATTTGTGGGGGAGAAAGTGTTCTCCCTGTCCTACTCCTCCGCCATCTTGGCTCCTCCCCTGTACCACAGCTTTCTTATCCATTCATCTGCTGATGGACATCTAGGTTGCTTCCATGTCTTGGCTATTATAAACAGTGCTGCAATGAACATTGGGGTACACGTGTCTCTTTGTGTATATGTACCACAGCTTTCTTATCCATTCATCTGCTGATGGACATCTAGGTTGCTTCCATGTCTTGGCTATTATAAACAGTGCTGCGATGAACATTGGGGTACACGTGTCTCTTTCCCTTCTGGTTTCCTCAGTGTGTATGCCCAGCAGTGGGATTGCTGGATCATAAGGCAGTTCTATTTCCAGTTTTTTAAGGAATCTCCACACTGTTCTCCATAGTGGCTGTACTAGTTTGCATTCCCACCAACGTTGTAAGAGGGTTCCCTTTTCTCCACACCCTCTCCAGCATTTATTATTTGTGGACTTTTGGATCGCAGCCATTCTGACTGGTGTGAAATGGTACCTCATAGTGGTTTTGATTTGCATTTCTCTGATAATGAGTGATGTTGAGCATCTTTTCATGTGTTTGTTAGCCATCTGTATGTCTTCTTTGGAGAAATGTCTATTTAGTTCTTTGGCCCATTTTTTGATTGGGTTTATTTTTCTGGAGTTGAGCTGTAGGAGTTGCTTGTATATTTTTGAGATTAGTTGTTTGTCGGTTGCTTCATTTGCTATTATTTTCTCCCATTCTGAAGGCTGTCTTTTCACCTTGCTAATAGTTTCCTTTGATGTGCAGAAGCTTTTAAGGTTAATTAGGTCCCATTTGTTTATTTAAGAGGCTCTTAGTTCTTCTTCACTTTCTGCAATAAGGGTGGTGTCATCTGCATATCTGAGGTTATTGATATTTCCCCCGGCAATCTTCATTCCAGCTTGTGATTTATCCAGCCCAGCACTTCGCATGATGTACTCTGCATATAAGTTAAATAAGCAGGGTGACAATATACAATCTTGATGTACTTTTTTTTCAGTTTGGAGCCAGTCTGTTGTTCCATATCTGGTTCTAACTGTTGCTCCTTGACAAGCATACAGATTTCTCAGAAGGCAGGTCAGGTGGTCTGGTATTCCCATCTTTCAAAGAATTTTCCACATTTTGTTGTGATCCACAAAGTCAAAGTCTTTGGTGTAGTCAATAAAGCAGATTTTTTTGGAACTCTTGCTTTTTTGATGACCCAATGGGTGTTGGAAATTTGATCTCTGGTCCCTCTGCCTTTTCTAAATCCAGCTTGAACATCTGGAAGTTCACGGTTCAGGTACTGTTGAAGCATGGCTTGGAGAATTTTGAGCATTACTTTGCTAGCATGTGAGATGAGTACAATTGTGTGGTAGTTTGAACATTCTTTGGCATTGCCTTTCTTTGGGATTGGAATAAAAACTGACCTTTTCCAGTCCTGTGGCCACTGCTGAGTTTTCCAAATTTGCTGGCATATTGAGTGCAGCACTTTCATGGCATCATCTTTTAGGGTTTGAAATAGCTCAGCTGGAATTCCAACACCTCACCAGATTTGTTTGTAGTGATGCTTCCTAAGGCCCACTTGACTTCACATTCCAGGATGTCTGGTTCTACTTGAGTGATCACACCATCATGGTTATCTTGGTCATGAAGATCTTTCATGAAATGTTCCCTTGGTATCTCTAATTTTCTTGAAGAGACCTCTAGTCTCTCCCATTCTATTATTTTCCTCTATTTCTTTGCACTGATCACTGAGGAAGACTTTCTTATCTCTCCTTGATACTCTGAATTCAAATGGGTGTATCTTTCCTTTTCTCCTTTGCCTTTAGCTTCTCTTCTTTTCATAGCTATTTGTAAGGCCTCCTCTGACAACCATTTTGCCTTTTTGCATTTCTTTTTCTTGGGGATGGTCTTGATCACTGTCCTTTGTACAATGTCATGAACCTCAATCCATAGTTCTTCAGGCACTCTGTCTATCAGATCTAGTCACTTGAATCTGCTTGTCACTTCCACTGTATAATCATAAGGAATTTGATTTAGGTCATACACAAATGGCCTAGTGCTCATTCAACTCAAAAACAAAACAAAATAAAATCCATCCAAAAATGGCCAGAGGACCTAAACAGACATTTCTCCAATGAAGATATATAGATGGCCAATAGGCACATGAAAAGATGCTCAAAATCAGTAATTATTAGAAGGGCACAATCAAAATTATGATGAGGTACCACCTTATACCAGTCATTAAAAAGTCTACAAATAAATACTGGAAAGGATATGGAGAAAAGGGAACGCTCTTACACTGATTGTAGGAATGTAAATTGGTATGGTCACTGTGGAAAACAGTATGGAGGTTCCTCAGAAAACTAAAAATAGAATTACCATATGATCCAGCAATCCCATTCCTGGGCATATATCTGGACAAAACTACAATTACAAAAGAAACATACACCCTATGTTCATAGTAGCACTATTTACAATAGCCGAGACATGGAGACAACATAAATGTCCATCTACCAATGAATGGATAATGAAGATATGGTACATATATATCAATACAATGGAGTACTACTCAACCATAAAAAAGAATGAAATAATGCCTATTGCAGCAACATAGATGCAACTAGAGATTATCACACTAAGTGAAGTAAAGCAGAAATAGAAAGACAGATACCATATGATGTCATTTATATGTGGAATCTAAAATATGACACAAATGAACCCCTCTATGAAACAGAAACAGATTCAGGGAAATGGAGAAGAGATTTAAGGTTGCCAAGAGAGGAGTTTTGGGGAGGGATTGATTGCGAGGCTGGGGCTAGCAGATGTAAGCTTTTATATACAGAATGGATAAATAGCCTTTGACTGTGTGAATCATAACAAACTATGGAAAATTCTTAAAGATATGGGAATACCAAATCAACTTACCTGGTCTCCTGAGAAACCTGTATGCAGGCCAAGAAGCAACAGTGAGAACTGGACTGTTGGAATAATGAACTGAGTCAATATTGGGAAAGGAGTACATCAAACCTGTATATTGTCACCCTGCTTATTTAATTTACATGCATAGTACATCATGTGAAATGCTGGGCTGGATGACTCACAGCTGGAATCAAGATTGCTAGGAGAACAGCCTCAGATATGCAGATGACACCACTCTAATGGCTGAAAGTGAGAGGAACTAAAGAGCCTCTTGCTGAGAGGGAAAGAAGAGTGTGAAAAGAACTGGCTTAAAACTCAACATTCAAAAAATGAAAATCATGGCATATAGTCCTATCACTTCATGGCAAATATATAGGGAAAAAGTGAAAACAGTGACAGATTTTATTTTCTTGGGCTCCAAAATTACTGCAGACGGTGACAGCAGCCATGAAATTAAAAGATGCTTGCTCTTGGAAAAGAAGTCATGACAAGTATAGACAGCATATTAAAAAGCAGAGACATCACTTTGCCAACAAAAGTCCATCTAGTCAAAGCTATGTTTTTTCCAGTAATAATGTATAAATGTGAGAGTTGGACCATAAAGAAGGCTGAGCACCAAAGAACTGATGCTTTTGAATTGTGGTGCTGGAGAAAACTCTTGAGATTCACTTGGTCTGTAAGGAGGTCAGACCAGTCAATCCTAAAGGAAATCAATCCTGAACATTTGTTGGAAGGACTGACATTGAAGCTGAAGCTCCAACACTGTGGCCACCTGATATGAAGAGCCAACTCATTGGAAAAGACCCTGATGCTGGGAAAGACTGAGGACAGGAGGAGAAAGGGACGACAGAAAATTAGATGGTTGGATTGCATCACTGATTCAATGGACATGAGTTTGAGCAAACTCCAAGAGATAGCAAAGGACAGTGAAGCTTAGAGTGATGCAGTTCATTGGGTCACAAAGAGTCAGACATGACTTAGCGACTGAACAAACAAGACTGTATAGCACAGGGAACTATATTCAATATTCTATGCTAAACCATAATGGAAAAGAATACTAAAAAGAATATATATATACATATCTGAAATACTTCATTGTTCAGCAGTATTAACAAAACATTGTAAACTAGCTATATGTCAACTTATAAAAGAATATGAAAATATATATGTAACTGAATCACTTTATACAAATGTAACTGAATCAAATATATATATGTGTCAAATATACATATGTGTAACTGAATCAGAAACTAACATAACACCGTAAATCAACTATACTTCAATTTAAAAAAGAAGAAGAAAACAGATACAAAAGAATTTCTATATAGCCAGTTAAAAGTTATATGGTTATTCCAAAGGTAATTTTTAAAATTTTCAACATCATTAAAAAATAATAAATATCTAATCCTCTAGATTTTTAGAGAGTATATCCTATTAAACATATAAGAAAGTATCTCAAATTTACCTAGAAATATTTCTTTTAGTAACTGGAGAATCACTTAGTTCCTTGTAGCAATAGATGGAACCTCAAAGGTTGTGTATGGAGAAGGAAACCCACTCCCATATTCTTGCCTGGGAAATCCCATGGACAAAGGGGCCTGGTGGGCAACAGTCTATGAGGTTGCAAAACAGCCAGACATAACTGAGAGACTAAACACACAAAGGTTTCATAAGGCTGTCAAATATTTTCTTTGTAGGAGAAATTTGGAGAAGTAAAACTTTTTAACTTCTTTAAAAGGTTAATTTAATATTATTTGTGATTTCTTTATGACTTCAGAAATCTGTCAGTTCTCTTTGATGTACAGATATGGAAATATATCTCATAAGAACTTCTAATTAGAATTAAGTTCTATTTTTGCAATGTTTAATTTCTTATTGCATTTATAAGCCTAACAATATGATGAACATGCATTCTCAAAATTTTTAAAAAGTAAAAACAAAACAAGAAAGAAAACATTCTTTTACTAAATTTAAAAAATTCAATCAGGATGAAATTTAAATAAATAATTTGTTATTTGATTTATTTTTACTAAAATATCAAAATTTCTATTTTGCAAGTTTATATGAAGGAAATATTGATGAAATTATACAAAATATTTCATAAAAGTGTATATTCATTACTACTACTACTACTACTACTAAGTCGCTTCAGTCGTGTCCGACTCTGTGCAACCCCATAGACGGCAGCCCACCAGGCTCCCCTGTCCCTGGGATTCTCCAGGCAAGAACACTGGAGTGGGTTGCCATTTCCTTCTCCAATGCATGAAAGTGAAAAGTGAAAGTGAAGTCACTCAGTAGTGTCCGACCCTTCACAACCCCATGGACTGCAGCCTACCAGGCTCTTCTGTCCATGGGATTTTCCAGGCAAGGGTGCTGGAGTGGGGTGCCATTGCCTTCTCTGATATATTCATTAAGGACCCGACAAATATTAAAGTTCCATTTTCTCTCAATTGTTTTATACTCATATGAAATGATAAAAATAACATATTCTATATGCTTTTATTGAGGTACCCAGCACCTAAGAATACTCTAATAGATTATATAAATATAATTATTTAAAAATACTGTTATAAAGATAAAGTTACAACTGAATTCTCTGGAAAGGCATATCAAGGACATTTGGGATGATGTTGAGTGTATATCCAACTATCTATATGATTAGTTTGTATATGATCCTTTTTCCTTTTCAAAGGCTTGGAATTTAAGATTTTAAATCTAGCTCAAGTTTCTCTAGTTCTATGACAATTATACATAATTGATAAGCACTTAAAATCCTCTTTACTAAACTTTTTTTTCTAGATATATAGACTTATTCAGACTAACTTCTAAATATTTCAGGTAGGTCAATTACCATATCAGAAAGTTATTAGCTTGCATGCTCTGGGCCAACAAAAGTATATCAGGCAATATACCTTGTACAAACAACAAAAGAAATAGATATAATTAGTAGATATCAAAAAGGAAACACTATCTAGTTTCAATTTACTTTCCCTAAGTAAAATCAAGAATTAACTCTACTTCTTGTGGGAAAGATTTTGGAATAAATCTATAGGTATCATGTTCTGTGCTGTGCTAAGTTGCTACAGTCGTGTTCCACTTTGTGCGACCCCACGGACTATAGCCTGCTAGGCTGCTTTGTGCATGGGATTCTCCAGGCAAGAACACTGGAGTGGATTGCCATGTCCTCTTCCAGGGGATCTTCCCAACCAAGGAATTGAACTCGCATCTCTTATCTCTCCTGCATTGGCAGGCGGGTTCTTTACCACTAGCACCATGTAGGAGTGCTACTACCAATATAATTTAAATTATTATCATGAATTAAGCAATTATCAAAATTTCCTTTGTTATATGAAATTACTTGGAATACATCTATATTTAAAACTGCTAATTATAATAGTAAATTAAAAGTAGAATTATTAGAGATAAAATCCACATCCAGGGATTATGGCTTTTTATAGTTATATTACAAATGTTTCAGGGTACTTTTAAAATTTGTATTATACTCTCTACTTTCCTATATTAAATATTTGACAATACATGACTTTTGGGAAAATGTATTGACATTTATTCACACGCTAGCAAAGTAATGCTCAAAATTCTCCTAGCCAGGCTTCAACAGTACCTGAACCATGAACTTCCAGATGTTCAAGTTGGATTTAGAAATGGTAGAGGAATCAGAGATCAAATTGCCAACATCAGTTGGATCATAGAAAAAGCAAGAGAATTCCAGAAAAGCATCTACTTCTGCTTTATTGACTGGCCAAAGCCTTTGACTGTGTGGATCACAACAAACTGTGGGAAATTCTTCAAGAGATGGGAATACCAGACCACCTCACCTGCCTCCTGAGAAATCTGTATGCAGGTCAAGAAGCAACAGTTAGAACTGGACATGGAAAAACAGACTGATTCCAAATTGGGAAAGGAGTACATCAAGACTGTATATTGTCACCCTGCTTATTTAACTTATATGCAGAGTATATCACGCAAAATGCTGGGCTGGGTAAAGCACAAGCTGGAATCAAGATTGCTGGGAGAAATACCAAAAACTTCATATATGCAGATGACATCACCCTTACGGCATAAAGTGAAGAGGAACTAAAGAGCCTCTTGATGAAAGTCAAAGAGGAGAGTGAAAAAGTTGGCTTAAAACTCAACATTCAGAGAACTAAGATCATGCATCCAGTTCCATCACTTCATGGCAAATAGATAGGGAAACAACGGAAACAGTAAGAGACTTTATTTTCTTGGGCTCCAAAATCAGTGCAGATGGTGACTGCAGCCATGAAATTAAAAGATATTTGCTCCTTGGAAGAAAAGCTATGACCAACCTAGACAGCATATTAAAAGGCAGAGACATTACTTTGCCGACAAGGATCCATCTAGTCAAAGCTATGGTTTTTCCAGTAGTCATGAATGGATGTGAGAGTTGGACCATAAAGAAAGCTGAGGGCTGAAGAAGTGATGCTTTTGAACTGTGATGTTGGAGAAGACTCTTGAGTATCCCTTGCACTGAAGAAATCAGTCCTGAATAGTCATTGGAAGGACTGATTCTGAAGCTGTAGTTGTTTGGACACTGACTCATTGGAAAAGACCCTGATGTGGGAAAGACTGAAGGCAGAAAGAGAAGGGGATGACAGAGGATGAGATAGTTGGTAGGCATCACTGACTCAATGGACATGAGTTTGAGCAAGCTCTGGGAGTTGGTGATGGACAGGGAAGCTTGGCATGCCACAGTCCATGGAGTCACAAAGAGTCGGACACGACTGAATGACTGAACTGAACTGATTGACATTTATTAAGGTTTATACTCATTTTTATACCATTTCTTATTTTTCTCTTTAAAGAAGACAAAGTAGAATGAAAAAAGAAACATTGAGAAATGTTAGGTCTGAGCTTGAAGTCTCTGGAATGATCACCAAAAATGTTAAATATTTCACATGTGTTAGTTGCTCAGTCAATGTCCTACTCTTTGCAACCCCATGGAATGTAGCCCTCCAGGCTCCTCTGTCTATGGAATTCTCCAGGTAAGATTACTGGAGTGGGTTATCATTCCCTTCACCAAGGAATCTTCCTGACCCAGGGATCGAACCTGGGTCTCCTGCATTGGAGGTAGATTCTTTACCATGTCAGCCACCAGGAATAGCCATCTAGAATTTAATAGTGAACAATACTGATCAAAATTTTATAGCAATACTCATGTATTTAAAGTATGATAAGTTTAAGAATAAGGTACAGCTAAATACTGCTGTGTTGCCATAGTAATAAGTTCGCAATCTGAAAGCCATAAAATCTAGCTATTAATAATTCATATAAATGTACATTTGAGGACCAATCATATCATCAGACTTTTTTCTTGAACAGCAAGAACCAGGTTTGAGTCCTCAATACATGTCTTTCACAATATTCTTAAAATAAATATGCAGCAAAAAAGAAGAAATATTCAACTGAAAATATATACTTAACTGAAATTACATTTCTAAGAAAAGATGCTTCTAGGTACTACAGGAGACATGTGCACACCCTTTAAGAGGAGGGATAGTGTTTATTTCCAAGCAGTAATAAGAATACTGTTAGTGTAATAATCAAAGTACTCCCAAACTAAGAAGAATGCAAACTTCTTAAAAGTCAACTTTGTTTTATTTATCATTATATTAGATTACTGGTATTATTTAAGTATTTTGTCCATTCTGCTGAGCTTCCTAAAACATAACACAGTCTGCTCTGATGCATAAGATAATCTCCTCTTTTGACAACCTAAAGGATAAATAATAATTTTTATACCATAATGCATCATGAAAATTAAGATTTGTTTATTTTATACTTTTGCAAGAAGTCCAATTTAAAACTAACAGCATATTTTTGAGAGATTAATTTATATTTTATAAAGAAATGGATTTTAGAAGAATAGGAAAGAATAGAGAACATATTCTATTTTGAAAGTGATATGAACACAGTTTAAATGAATTTCACTTTTATACAAGAATATAACTTCTTTCACATTAACATAAATGATAGCCAAGTATCTGTGCTAACCTTTATGCTAAAATTGACTTGGATTGCCTGTATTCCAAGCATTATAAGGACTTCTGCTTCCAAACAGTAGCTTGATATTAGTACAGTTTCAGCATACCGAGCAAACAACCTTAACTGGCAATACTCACTTTCAAGGGCAGGCAGGAGAGTAGTAATTTTTCAGAAACATGTCTCCTGCTGCTGGTAATAAGCAGGACAAAGTGACTTTAGAGTCAGACATGACTAAGTTCAAATGCTGGCTCCAAAATTTATCAATGGAATGATTGCAACCTCTTCGAGTTTTATCATCTATAAAATAGGGATACTAACAACAACTTTATGGGTTGTCATATACAAAAATTAGAAACATGTAATATGTGTAGAACAGTGACTAATACATGGCATTACATTGTGTTAATAGTAATAGCCTAGAGATGATCAGCCCTTGCTCAAAATGCCTTGGAATCCACCAATTATCTCAGGAGATCATTAGATGATCCAAAATCAATATTATTTTTAAAATACAAAAACTATATCATTAAAGGGATTAATGGAAATGCCATCAAAGAAAACATGAATTAAATGTTGGCACTTCTAAAAGATGAGATTTCGTGTCTCAATCTCTTCTAAGAAAAACAGTTGAAGAATACAGAAATTTTTTAAAGTGAATGCAAACTATAAAAGAATAATAGTTTGTTATTCCCTATAAATTTGGGACTGTGCTAGAGAAGCTTTTTATTTTATTAAGAGAAAAATATATTCATTTTCTCTGAGAAAATATTTAAGATAAAATAGTAGCTTTTTTCTTTTTCAATCAGAGGTAGACGTTTTTAATGTGACTATTTTACTAATCCTAAATAAGAGGCAGTGAATACAGAGGATTTGTATCCAAAGATTTGGTGAATTCTGACCCTGGCTTTAAACTGCTGTGCAGCTGTAAGTACTAAAGTTTATAATCCCTTTGAACTTTAATCATTTAAAATATTCTATTTAATATGATTTATGCAAAGCATGATCAATAGGTACTGTTCATACTTAAAAGATAGATGCAACAGTATCTATATTTAATTCTCTGCACAATCTAATTAATCTAATTAGTCATGCTATTGTTCCTGTGAACAACCAAATTTAGCATTTTAATGCATATTTCATTTAAAACTATGATTCATAACTACTTTATTAAGCCACATTTACATTTAAAGGATTAAGTAACATGATACTTGAATAGACTATATTGTGATTGAAGTAGTAAACAAACACTGAGTGGATATATAATGTTATTTATAATTTCAGAATATCTCTGACAAAAAGAAATGAGAGTTGTATAGAAACAAGGTACTTCTTTTTCTGTTTTCAGGAAGCACTAAAAGACTGAAATTTAACCTAATGTTAGTACTATGTATTTATTCAAAAAGAGGAGATGATCTTCTTAGGTGGAAATTAAGGAAATGGCAGACCCAAAGCACTAGAGAATTTTAAAAAGTAATTCAAAGAACTTTAATGAAAAGAACATCTTAGCAATAGTTAAGGACCTAGGGGATGAATGCTATTATTTTCAGTATGTACCAATAACATAATATTAATAGAGATGAGTCTAATAAACATTTACTTTCTTCAGATTCATGTATTAGGACAGTGGATAGGACAGCTCTGTTTAGAAAATATCCAAAAACTAAAGAAACAAAAAAACTCATGCTTATTTGAATCTGTGGCATTCCTGATCTACTTAGACATTTGCAAAACATCCAATTTATGATAACTGACAAAATTCTAACTTTGAAGACCCAGGTCAAAATACACACTGTTCTACAATATTTTTTTCTCATTTTGAATATTGCTATAGCATTTCTTGCCTTTCTTGAGGCATTTATTCTGGCTTTGATAGGAATTAGTTGCATGTTTTACCTTATAACCAAATTAGGCACAAGCATATGTTGAGAATGACTGTGTCTTTCTTTATTCACTAACCTCTAAAGCATCTTACTATCATCTAAAGTTAGTTAACACTAACATCTAAAGCAAGGCTTTAATAAATGCTGATTAAAAAAAAATGTATATAGCATTGACAAAGAATATAGCACAATAATTTTCCCAAGATATGAAGTACGATATTCCTACTATTCCACCCTCATTTTTTCTTTTTCTCTTTTTTTTAAAAAAATGTTTAGTCAAATTTAATTCAATCCTTATAATCCTTTCATTTTCTTAACCTGTTACTTTTTAGACTCCAAAGTGAAGTATGGGCAGAAATTTGTACAAATTTTCACAAATTTCATGCAAAATTGTGGGAAGTCTGAATCTATTTTAAATCTGTTGGCCTTAGTGTGTATTTCGGCATAAAGTTTACAATAGTAGGAAGATCATGGTCAACATTTCTCTCCCTGGATACTTCTAACAAGAGAGGGTAGTGACAGCAGGAGCTTTGGGAACACAATTACATGGTGGGTTGTTGCCAAACTGGAGACTGTTGCTGGGGAGAAATATGTGATGTATACAACTGATACCCTGGGAAATGGGGGGAAAAAAAAAAAGTAATACAAAGGAACCCAAGGCTTTCCTGCCTTTCGTTAGTAAACACCAATTATTTTTTGTCTTGCTTCCTGCACTTCCTTCCATCCTCCATCTCTGTCTTCCTACTTTCCTTCTTCCCTCCTACACCCAGTGTTTCTCTAACCCCCATCAAATGTTTCAATTTTCCATTTTGGTAAGTGTTAGCGTATAATAGTATTTTGTTAGCAAGTGAACTAAACAAATGAAGGTTGGGCTTCAGAGTCTTTAATGGCTGAAGACAGAGATACACTAGGGAATTACTAAGTAACTAATAAGCCATAAAATCGTAGATTAGTGAAAGCAAGAGATCATAAAAGTGAAAGTTAGTTGCACAGTTGTGTCCAACTTTTGGGGATTCCATGGACTGCAGCCTGTCCGGCTCCTCTGTCCATGGAATTCTCCAGGCAAGAGCACCGGAGTGGGTTGACATTTCCTTCTCCAAGGGATCTTCCCGACCCAGGGATCGAACTTGGGTCTCCTCATTGCAGCCAGATTCTTTACCAACTGAGCCACTAGGGAAGCCCTGATAATTTCTCTGATAACTCAGCTGGTAAAGAGATGATAAATCAGCCTTTACGTGGTGAGAAGACAGTAAAAGTGCCTCAAGAATTGACAAAAGAAATTCAGGATCTGTATTCAAGTGTAAGAATTTTCCTGAGGGTCAGATGGCTAACACCGTGGGGAACAATGAGTTTCAATTAACAATTTAAAGAGGACAACCACACTGCTCAGGAAATTCAATCTCAACAGCCTGTGCTGTGCTTAGTGGCTCAGTCATGTACAACTCTTTGCAACCAATGGACTGTAGCCTGCCAGGCTCCTCTGTCCGTGGGGATTCTCCAGGCAAGAATACTAGAGTGGGTTGCCATGCCTTCCTTCAGGTAATCTTCCCAACCCAGGGATGAAACCCCAGTCTCCTGAATTGCAGGCAGATTTTTTTACCATCTGAGACACCAGGAAGCCCAATAATACTGGAGTGGGTAGACTATCCCTTCTTCAGGGGAATTTCCCAACCCAGGAGTCGAACTAGGGTCTCCTGCATTGCAGGTGGATTCTTTATCAGCTGAGCTACCCAGAAAGCCCCTCAAAGAGCCTAAAATTGCCAAAACAGTTTAAGTACTATCTGAGCAAAACTAAGCATTTTATTATCCACCATTCCACAGATTTAAAGTGGCTAAATCTACATTATAGAGGAAATGTTCTTTGCTAAAATGTGTCAAATGCTCAAACAGTTTTCATATCCAATCATTGATGATTATGGGATGAGAGGAAACTGCTTTGAAACGAATTTACCTAGTATAATTTTTTTTTTATTCTTGAACCCAAAGCCCTGATTTTCTTTTATCTGGCTTTCATTATTAACATTGCTGAAGTATCAGAAGACATTAATTGGGAAAATATTTGAGCTGATTTCACAGTTTCTTAGGAATTCAGGTCTCCCAGCTTGTAAACTGACCCACAGAAGCTCTTCAAATTCTCTGAAATTTTCATTACAAAAATAAGTAGTCCTAATATACTTACTCAGAACATTTTTACCCTGTTTACTTTTTTTTTTCTGTACATTACATGGCATTATTAGAAATCCACTTTAACTAAACCCACTCTTTTTCTGCATGAAAATAACAATGAATTTATGTTTGATCCTTGTATAAGGAGACTGATCCTCTACCAAGAAGTCTAAATCACAAAAAGTGAAAACAGGGGATTACAAAGGTCTGTTTGTGACTTATGAAATTTGTTCTGTAGGTACATAAGACTTAATTTTATGTTCAATTTACAGTTTTTTTTCTGCCAAATTAGTACTTAAGCTACATTCTATTGCTATAAATTATATAGGGTCTATGCAATAAGATACTAGATAATATTCATTAATGAGAATATCCTAACAAGAAAAGATTATCTATTGACAATTATTTTGAAATAGGTTGTAGCAGCTTTCTTTTAAATCATAAAGACTCATAAGATTATTTCGAAACCTTTTTGAAAAATCAGTAGCTTTTAGAATATTAGACGTAAATACTACGTTTAGGACCTCTTAGTTTACATATACATTTAAATAAATTCTATGCTCTTTTGCAAGATATTGGTCCTATAGAATTCTAAATATAAATACAAATTCTCAAGTTTCTAGAAACTCTGTAATCAAGATAAAATTAATTTTAACATTAATCATTTGAAAATTTTAACCTTAAGAAATAGACTTTCATTCTCATTTGTTCTTAACTAAGTTGTAGTTGATTTTTTGCCTGCTGCTGCTGCTGCTAAGTCACGTCAGTTGTGTCTGACTCTGTGCAACCTCATAGACGGCAGCCCACCAGGCTCCCCCATCCCTGGGATTCTCCAGGCAAGAACACTGGAGTGGGTTGCCATTTCCTTCTCCAATGCATGAAAGTGAAAAGTGAAAGTGATTGCTTAGTCGTGTCCAACTCCTTCCCACCCCATGGCCTATAGCCTACCAGGCTCCTCCATCCATGGGATTTCCCAGGCAAGAGTACTGGAATGGGTTGCCATTGCTTTTGCCTAGGGAACAGTAAATTTCATAACTAAGAAAAAGTTTCCTAGTGATTTATGTTTGTTGCAGAATAACATAGTTAGTTATCCTGAGAGCAAAGACTGGAATTTAAGTACTATTTTCTCTTTTTTTTTCCACTTCTAAAAACTGCAATAAAATACACATAAAATAAAATTTACCATATTAACCATTTTTAATTATACAGCTCAGTGGCATTTTTTCCACGTTTACTGAGACAAAATTGACATACAACTTTATGTAAGTTCAAGTTATAAACCTGTTGATTTCATACACTTACATATAGCAAAATAATTATCACTGTAGCAATACCTGACACATCTATTACTCACATAATTGCCACTTCTTTTTGTGGTGAGAATATGAAAGGCCTACTGTTTAACAACTTCCAGTATATAATTTGTTACTATTAACTCTAATCACAATGATGTGAGTCAAATTTCTGGAACTTATTCAACTTCTAACTGTAAGTCTGTGTTTTGAACCAATATCTCCCCATCCCTCAAACTCTCCATCCCCTGGTAACCACAATTCTACTCTGTTTATACAAGTTTAGCTGTTTTAGATTCCATATATAGATGATATCAATATAGTATTTATCTTTCTCTGTAAGACTTATGCCATTACATTGTCACAAATGGCAGGATTTCCTTTTTCATGGCCTAAGGATATTCCATTGTATATAAATACATACCACATCTTTCCATTCATCTGTTAATAGACACTTACTTTGTTTTCATGTTTTGGCTATTGTGAATAATGCCTCAGTGAACATGGGATTGCAAATCACATAGTAGCTCTATTTTTAATTTTCTGAAGAATCTCCATACTGTTCTCCATAGTGGTTCCACCAACTTACATTCTTACTAGGAGTCGATAGAGGTTTCCTTTTCTCCACATCCTTGCCAACACTTGTTATTTCTTATCTTTTGAGATGAGCCATTCTGACAGGTGTGAGGTTATATCTCATTATGGTTTTGACTTGCATTTCTCTGATGATTAGTAAGACTGAGTACATTTTCATGTATCTGTTGGATAAACTGTACATCTTTGGGAAAATGTCTATTCAAAACCTCTGTCCATTTTTAAACTACAAGTTTTTTCCCTTTTGTGTTGTATGAGCTCCTTATATATTGTGGATATTGACAGCTTACCAGATATGATTTGCAAATATTTCCTCCTATTCCATAGGTTGGGTTTAATTTTGTTGATGGTTTCCTTCACTGTGTAGACTTTTAATTTGATGTAGTTCTACCTATTGACTTATGCTTTTATTGCTTGTACTTTTGGTGTCATATTCAAAAATCATTGCCAGATCAATGTCAAAGAGTTTTTTCAATGTTTTCCTCTAAGAGTTTTATGAATTCTGGCCTTACATTTAGGTATTTAATCCATTTCAAGTTCATTTTTGTTAGCGGTGTAAGGAAGAAGTACAATTTCATTTTCTGCATATAGTTATCCAGTTTTGCCAATACCATTTATTGAAGAGACTATCCTTGAATAGTCTTTACTCTCTTGGCAAGTAATAATTGACCATATGTAGGCATTTATCTCTGGGTCCTTCATTCTGTTTCATTGGTCTATGTCTGTTTTTATACTAGTACCATACTGTTTTCATGACTAGCTTCCCTGGTGGCTCAGATGGTAAAGCATCTGCCTGCAATGCAGGAGACCCGGGTTCAATGCCTGGGTCAGGAAGATCCCCTGGAGAAGGAAATGGCAATCTACTCCAGCACTCTTGCCTGGAAAATCCCATGGACATAGGAGCCTGACTGATAGGCTACAGTCCATGGGGTCGCAAAGAGTTGGACACGACTAAGCGACTTCACTCACCACACTGTTTTCATGACTATAGCTTTCTAACAGCATTTGAAAACAAGAAGTGTTAGGTTTCCAGCCATTTTTTTCTTTCTCATGATTGCTTTGGCTATTTGGGGTCTTTTATGTACCCACAAAAATTTTAGGATAGTTTTTCCTATTTCTGTGGAAAATGCCATTGGAATTTCCATAGGAATCGTGTTGAATCTATAGATGATCTAGTGCAGTATGGATATTTTAATAACATTATTTCAATTCATGAACATGGGACATGGACAATCGATTTCTGTATGCTGATTTTGTATCCTTCAATTTTTACTGAATTCATTGACTTGTACTAAATGTTTCTGGTGAAATCTTTAGGACTTTCTCTATGTAAGATCATATTATTTGAAAACACAGATAATTTCACCTTTGCTTTCTAATTTGAATGCCTTTTCTTTGTCTTGCCTGATTACTATAAGCTTCCAGTACTTTATTGAATGAGAATGGTCAGAGTAGGCACCCTAGTGTTGTTCCTCATCTTAGAGGGAAAGCTTTCAATCTTTCACCATTGAATGTGATATAATCTCTGAGTCTGTCATATGCAGCCTTTATTATGTTGAAGTATGTTCCTTCTATATTCAGCTTGTTGAGAATTTTTATTATGAAAGAATGTACATTTTGTCAAATGCTTTTTCTGCCACATATGATATTTGTCTTTCATTCTAGTACCATATTTCTTTATTTGCAATGTTAAACTACCTGTGCACCCCAGGGATAAATCCCAGTTGAACAGGGTATGTCCCTTTTAATCGTTGTTAAATTCAGTTTTCTAATATTTTGCTGAGAAGTTTTGCATCTGTATTCATCATGGATATTGATCTGTGGCTTTCTTTTCTTGCAATGTCCTTAACTGGCTTTGGTAACAAGGTAATGCTGGCCTCACAAAATGGGTTTGGGAATATTCCCTCTTCAATTTTTTGAAGAATTTGAGGAGATTATTATTAATTCCTCTTTAAATGTTTGTTAGAATTCACCAGTGAAACCATCATAGAGGATTAGAATGAAAAGTAGGAAGTCAAGAAATACCTGGAGTAACAGGCAAGTTTGGATGTGGAGTACAACATGAAGTAGGGCAAAGGCTACCAGAGTTTTGCCAATAGAACACACTGGTCATAGTAACCATCCTCTTCCAATGACAAAAGAGATGACTCTACACATGAACATCACCAGATACTCAATATCAAAATCAGATTGATTATATTCTTTGCAGCCGAAGATGGAGAAGCTATATACAGTCAGCAAAAACAAGACTGGGAGCTAACAGTGGTTCAGAACATACCTCCTTATTGCAAAATTCAGGCTTAAATTGAAGAAAGAAGGGAAAACCACTAGGCCATTCAGGTATGATCTAAATCAAATCCCTTATAATTGCACAGTGGAAGTGACAAATAGATTCAAGGGATTAGATTTGATAGAGTGCCTGAAGAACTATGGATGATATTCATAACATTGTACAGGAGGCAGCGACCACAACTATCCCAAAGAAGAAATGCAAGAAGGCAAAATGGTTGTCTGAGGAGGCCTTACAAATAGCTGAGAAAAGAAGAGAAGTGAAACGCAAAGGAGAAGAGGAAAGATATACACAACTGAATGCAGCGTTCCAAAGAATAGCAAGGAAACATAAGACAGCCTTCTTAAATGAACAATTTAAAGAAATAGAGGAAAAAAATAAAATGGGAAAGACAAGAGAGCTCTGCAAGAAAATTACAGATACCCAGGGAACATTTCATGCATATATGGATATAATAAAGGAGAGATAAAGCAAGGACATAACAGAAGCAGAAGAGATTGAGAAGAGGTGGCAAGAATACACAGAACTATACAAAAAAGGTCTTAATAACCCAGATAACCATGTGTGGTCATTCACCTAGAGCCAGACATTCTGGAGTATGAAGTCAAGTGGGCCTTAGGAAGCATTACTATGAACAAAACTAGTTGAGGTGATGGAATTCCAGTGGAGCTATTTCAAATCCAAAAAGATGATGCTGTGAAAGTGCTGCACTCAATATGCCAGCAAATTTGGAAAACTCATCAGTGGCTTCAGGACTGGAAAAGAATCAGTTTTCATTCCAATCCCAAAGGACAAAGCCAGAGTTCAAACTACCATCCAATTGCACTCATTTCACATGCTAGTAAGGTAATACTCAAAATCCTACAAACTAGACTTCAACAGTATTTGAACCAAGAACTTCCAGATGTACAAGCTGGATTTAGGAAAGGCAGATAAATCAGATCTCAAATTGCCAATGCCCACTGTATCATAGCAAAAGCAAGAGAATTCCAGAAAAATATATATTGCTACCTAACTGACCTTGCTAAAGCCTTTCACTGTGTGGATCACAACAAACTGTGGAAAAATCATAAAGAGATGGAAATACCAGACCACCATACTTGTTCAGTTGTTAAGTCGTGTCCGACTCTTTGCGACCCCATTGACTGTAGCATGTCATATAGGCCAAGAAGCAACAGTTAGAACCAGACATGGAACAAAGGACTGGTTCAAAATTTGGAGAGGAGTAAGTCAAGACTGTATATTGTCACCCTGTTTATTTAACTTATATGCAGAATACATCATGCAAAATGCCAGGATAGATGAAGCACAAGCTGGAATCAAGATTGCTGGGAGAAATAACAACCTGAGATATGCAGATGAAACCATCCTAATGGCAGAAAGTGAAGAGGAACCAGAGTCTCTTGATAGAGATCAAAGAGGAGAGTGAAAAAGCTGACTTAAAACTCAACATTCAAAAAACTAAGAATACAGCATCTATTCCCATACTTCATGGCAAATAAATGGAGAAAAAATAGAAACAGTGGCAGATTTCATTTTCTTGGGCTCCAAAATCACTGCTGATGGTGACTGCAGCCATGAAATTAAAAGATGCTTGCTCCTTGGAAGAAAAGCTATGACAAACCTAGATGGCATATCAAAAAGCAGAGGCATCACTTTGCTGACAAAGATCCATACAGTCAAAACCATGGTTTTTCCAGTAGTCGTGTACCAATGTGGGAGTTGGAACATAAAGAATGATGAGTGCAGAAATATTGAGGTTTTTTATCTGTGGTGCTGGAGATGACTCTTGAGAGTCCCTTGGACTGCAAGGAGATCAAACCAGTCAATCCTAAAGGAAATCAACTCTGAATATTTATTGGAAGAAATGATGCTGAAGCTGAAGCTTCAATATTTTAGCCACCTAATGCCAAGAGCTCACTCACTGGAAGAGACCCTCACACTGGGAATGATTGAGGGCAAGAGGAGAAGGGGGCGACAGAGAATGAGATGGTTGGATGGCACCATTGACTGAATGGACGTGAGTCTGAGCAAACTCTGGGAGATAGTGAAGGGCAGGGAAGCCTGGCATGCTACAGTCAATGGGGTCGCAAAGAGTCGGACACGACTTAACAACTGAACAACAACTGTTAGAAACCAACTGGTTTTTGTTTCAGGGGGATTTTAGATTACTGATTCAATTTCCATACTTGTTACTGATGTTTTTTTACTTCTTCATGATTCAGTTTTGGTAAATTTTATGTTTGTAAACATTTAACCATTTCTTCTAGGTTTCTAGTTTGTGGCATATTATTGTTCTTATTATTATAGTAGTCTAATGATCCTGTGTATTTCTGTGGTAATACTCTCTTCTTTCTGATTTTTTTATTCTTTTTGCCTCTTTGTTAGTCCAGCTAAAGGTTCACTCATATTATTTTTACAAATAATTATTTCTTAGTTTTTATTGATCTTTTCTGTTGCTTTTCTGGTCTCTATTTCATTTATTTATTGATTTTTTTAGTTGATCTTTTCCTTTTGTTTTCTGGTCTCTATTTCATTTATTTCTTCCCTTTTTGTTATTTCCTTCCTCTTTCAAACTTTGGACTTTGTTACCCTTTTTCTAGATCCTTGAACTGTTAAGTTAGGTTTACTTGAGATCTCTTGTTTTCTTAACTTAGACATTTATTTCTATAAGCATCCTTCTTAGAACTGCTATTGCCACATTCCATAGATTTTCATATATTGTGTTTCCATTTTCGTTTTTTTCAATATATTTCTTAATTTCTTTTTTGATTCCTTCTTTGACTCACTGGTTGCTCAGGAGTGTTTTAATTTCCACATATTTGTAAAAATTTCAGCCCTCCTCCTCTTATAGGCTTTGTTTCATAGCATTATGAAGGGAAAAATACTTGGTATGACTTCAATAGTCTTAAATTGGCTAAGATTTATTTTGTACCATATCATAAAATATGCTAGAGAATGTCCCATATGTGATTGAGAAGTGTATTCTACTGCTGTTGAATAGAATGTCTGTATTTGTCTGCTAAGTACATTTGGTCTAAAATATGGTTCAAGTCTAATATTTCCCTGTTGATTTTCTGTCTGGATGATTTACCCACCATCAAAAGTGGGGTACTGATGTTCCCAACTATTAATGTATTTTTGTCTATCTCCTTTCAGATCTGTCAGTATTTGCTTAATATGTTAAGGCGTTCTGATATAGAGTGCATATATATTACAACTGTTATATCTTCTTGATGAATTAATCCCACTGTCATTATATAATGACCTTCTTTGTCTCTTTTTAGCATTTTTGGCTTAAAATCTGATTTTTCTAATATAAGTGTAGCCACCCTTGTTCTCCTTTGGTTTCCATTTAGATGGAATACCTTGTTTCCATCCCTTCATTTTCAGTCTATGTGTGTCTTTAAAGCTGAGGTGGTTGTCTTGTAACCAGTGTAAAGTATATCTTCTAGCCATTTATGTCAGTATAAGTCAGTATATTTACATTTAAACTAATCATTGACAGATAAGGACTTACTAATGCCATGTTATTGCTTTCTGGTTGCTTTGTCCTTTGTTCCTTTCTTCCTCTCATGTAGCCTTTCCTTGTGAATTGGTGATTTCTATAGTGGTATGCTCTAATTCCCTTATCTTTATCTATTGTAAATCTACTTTAGGTTTTTACTTTGTGGTTCCTATGAATTTGTGCATGCTCATTCGTGTCCGACTCTGTGACCCCATGGATTGCAGCCTGCCAGGCTCCTCTGTCCATGGGATTCTCCAGGTAAGAATATTGGAGCGGGTTGCCATTTCTTCCTGAAGAGGATCTTTCCGACCCAGGGACTGAACTCAGTCCCTGTGTCTCCTACACTGCAGAATGTTTCTTTACCTGCTGAGCCACTGGGGAAACCTTGGTGGTTCCTATGAAGCATATCTAAAACATCTTACAAGTTTTATATTAACTACTTCAATTGCATATAAAACCTCTACCCTTTTACTCTCCCCCCTTTATGTTTATAACATCACAATTTGCCTGTTTTTATATTGTGTGTTCATTAATAAATTATACTAGCTATAGTAATTTTAATACTCTTATCTTTTAACATTCATACTAAGAGATAGTTAACACACCACCATAATGCAGTATTAGAGTATTATGAATTTGAGTATATATTTACATTTACTAATATTGTATATTTTTATGTGTTTTCATGCTACTAATTAGCATCATTTCATTTCAATTTGAAAAACTGTTGTTATCATTTCCTGTAAGGCAGATCTAATGGAGATGAATTCCCTCCTCTTTTGTTTGTCTGGGAAAGTCTTTTTCCTTCATTTCTGAAGGATGACTTTGCTAATTAGGCACTTTTTAAGTCTTGGAAATGTCTTTTATTGCTCAGGTTATAGCTATATTTGAGAACTGTTTTTATATTACAAATGAAATCTTAAATAGCTCAAAATATAAAATTTATGTATATAATTCTATTTGCATTAAAGGAGTTGATTCTATGCTATAACAGAATATTTTCCTCACAATTTTATGCTTCATAACATAAATAGAAAATCAAAATCCGTCTACTTAATGTATTAATACCTGAAACTTAAACTTTGGCACTACTATTTAGTTTTCAGATCCAGAAGGTTTCCCAAAAGAAATACAGAAAGATTCAATAATTCTGGTATCACAGATGTTATCTATTTTGTGTTAAACACAAGTATTCACAGCACTGCTCACATTCAATATTTTCTTATTGCTAATACAGTTCATCATTCTACACTTCAGATAGCTTAATACTACTATGATAGGTTTTACTTTAGGGAAAAAGTGCCACAAAAACTCATCTGCATAGCTGTAATATAAGATCTAAAAATTAGTCCAGTGGGCAGGATGGTGCGAACACTTTCTGACAAAGGAAAAGGAACAAAAGAGACGTGATAGCACACATTTAATGGAACTTTTATGTTTGCTCTTACACTACAATTCCAGCATAGGTGCTTGATTAGGCCCCACAGAATAGTCCTCTAGCACAGTAGAAGTACTTTTATGATGTCAGCCTAACCTAAGGTGGGAAAAATTACTGGGTTAGATGAACATGAGATCTGTTTCTTCTTTAAATTTAACTGTCTCATCCACAATGAATATTCTAAATTTTCAGGTATAAGTTTCTGTTTAGACATCTGTACATTGTTATGAAGGAAGATAGCTAAAAATTTCAGATGAAAAATTTTACTTTTAAATATTTCTATGCTTACTTTTACATTCACTCTTAAAGTAAAATATTTTTAATTAAGGTAGTTCTAAATCATTAATTGATTACATAGAACTGTGATAAAGATTACTATACAGAGGCTCTGAAAACATAAGTGAATAATTTCAGAACATATAAGTATATGCAGCTTTATGAAAAGACTAGCATATTATTCAAGTACTATTTATTTTTGTGAGAAGAGATAATAGAGATTATGTCTAAAGCAATATAATTATTCTTTGGACTAGCCTATTATTTCTTGAGGCTAACGTCTATAGTCTTTTGAGTGTTCATTACAATAAGAAGTGAAAATGAAAAGCATTGGTATTTTCCTGGACACTACTGTAGTCAAAGCAGTAACAAAAATTTTTAGGATAATATTTATTTCCTTAATAGTTTATCTCAAAAAAATGCTTGAAAGATTACTTGCAGAAGAGCTTAAAGAATCAAGATAATTAATTCAAAAGCAAAAGAAAATTTTTCCTTGTGATATAAAAAACTTTACCCACCTTTGTGGAATATAGAACATATGTTGTGGAGGTGGTTTATATAGGACTCCTTCATAGACAGGCCAGAGCCCACTTAAAATTCTGAAGAGAGAACTTTTCCCACAACCATTGGGACCAGTTATCAAAAGATGCATTCCTTCTTCTACCTACAATAAGAGATAAAATTAGGAATTACAATATTTAAAAATTATTTCATCTGTCAGCATTTAAAAGTGATTTTTAAAAACTTTTAAACACATGATAACCTAGGAAAAGAAATAAAAGATAAATATATCCAGGATTGAGAATATCAAATTTGGCTCTGAAGCTAAAAGCATCACAAAACAGTCCAGTTCCAAAGATAATGGATCTCCTTGAAATGAGCACTCACTTCCCCAAATTTTCATTGTGGTTTTGTCATCACATACTACACAGATATTAAGGAACATTATCATGTGGGAATAAGAAACTGTAAAAATTTAATTTAAATTAGAATAGATTAAATTTATTTAATATTAATATTTGATGAAACTTAATTAAAATACAACTTTGCTGTATTTGTAAGTTGAGGTTAACTAGCTACAAACTAGTTTTTCTAAGAGCTAGCTAGGTTGTTTAATTCAGTAGTCTGAAATGTTATAGAAATTATAAAAGAACATAATGAGAGACATAAAATGAACCTAATTTTCCTTTATTCACAGAGAGAGAAAAAAGGTTTACCAAATTAAGACAGAAATAAGCATGAGGACTGTAATATAGTCTAATGCCTATGGATGAATTAAAACAAACAACAAAAAATATATATATATACACATATATGTATACACACACACACACATAAAAAAACAACATATCCATGTTGATTGGATACTTTTCTTAGAATCTTTCATCTTATTTATCATTTAAATTTAAACAGCTGAATTTCATGAGCTCCCATTCCACCCAATAGAATCAAGAAGTTATCAATCTGGTATTTAAAAGGTATTGTGAAGATCAAGAAAAAGAAACATCATTCAAAAATTTGATTTACTTTTTAGAATAAATGATATTTTATAATCAGTGATTAAAAAATGATTATAGGCTTCTGGTTCAAAATGGCAGAGTAGAAGGCATGTGCTCATTTCCTTCTATGAGAGCACCAAAATTGCAACTAGCTGTTGAACAACCATCGAGAGGAGGATGCTGGAACTCACCAAAAAAAGATACCCCACTTCCAAAGACAAAGAAGAAGCCACAGCAAGACAGTAGGAGAGGGGGGCTCAATCGTGATAAAATCAAATCCCATACCTGCCAAGTGGGTGACCCAGAAACTGGAGAACAATAATACCAAGGAAGTTCTCCAACTGTTAAGAAGGTTCTGAATACTACATCAGGCTTCCCAGCCTGGGGAATCTGACAAAGGGACTGGGAATCCCCAGGGAATCTGGCCTTGAAGGCCAGTAGAATTTGATTATAGGACTTCTACATGACTGAGGGAAACAAAGACTCCAGTAATGGAGGGCATAAACAAAGTCTTGTGCACACCAATACCCAGAGAAAAGGAGTAGTGACCCCACAGGAGACTGAACCAAAACTACTTGCTAGAGTTGGAGGGCCTCCTGTGGAGGCCTGGGTCAGCAGGGACTCACTACAAGAACGAGGGCACTGGCAGCAGCAGGCTAGGAAGGTCTCCCTTGGTGTAAGCCCTCTTGGGGTTTAACCCTATCAGAGAGACCACAGACCCCAGGGCTAGATCACTTACAGCCAAACAACTGTCAGGGAGGGGAACCAACCCCTCCTATCAGCAGATAATTAGATTAAAGCTTTACTGAGCAAGGCCCTGTCCACCAGAGCAAGACCCAGTTTTTCCCACTGCCAATCCCTCCCATCAGGAAGCCTCATCTATCAGAGGGCAGACAGAAGAAGCAAGAAGCAGCAGTCCCACAGCAGCTAAACAAAAACCATCTTACAGAAAGTTAATCAGGATGAAAAAGCAGAAAGTTATGTCCCAGATGAAGGGACAAGATAAAAGCCCCAGAAAACCAACCAAATTATGTTGGGATAGGCAAACTTTCAGAAAAATAATTCAGAATAATGATAGAGAAGATGATGCAAGATCTCAGAAAAACAATGGCGAAGATGCAAGAAATATTTACCAAAGACCTACAAGAACTAAAGGATAAACAAACAGAGATTAATAATATACTAGAAGGAATTAATAGCAGAATTATAGGCAGAAGAACAGATAAACAACCTGGAGGACAGAATTGTAGAAATCACTGCCGCAGAACAAAATATAGATAAAAGAATGAAAAGAAATGAAGGCAGCCTACGAGACTCTGGGACAACATTAAACAAACCAAGATTCACATTATAGGGGTCCCAGAAGAAGAGAGAGAAATAGGATCTGAGAAAATATTTGAAGAGATAATAGCTGAAAATTTCCTTAATATGGGAAAGGAAATAGTCAACCAAGTCTAGGAAGCACAGAAAATCCCAGGTAGAATAAATCCAAGGAGGAACACACTGAGGCATACAGTAATCAAGCTGTCAAAAACTTATTAAAGACAAAGAAAAAATATTCAAATCAGCAAGGGAAAAATGACAAATAACATACAAGGGAACTCCCATCACACTATCAGCTGATTTCTCAATGAAAACCCTATAAGCCAGAAGGGAATGGCATGATATATTTAAAGTGATGAAAGGGAAGAGCCTACAGACCAGAATACTCTACCCAGCAAGACTCTCATTCAGATCTGAGGGAGAAATCAAAAGCTTTCCAGACAAGCAAATTTAAGAGAATTCAGCACCACGAAACCAGCTTTAAAATGAATGCTAAAGGAACTTCTCTAGGCAGGAAACAAGAGAAGGAAAAGACCTATAGGAAAAAAAAATACCAAAACAATTAAGAAAATGGTAATAGGATCATACATATCAATAATTACTTCTGTAAATGGATTAAATGCACCAACCAAAAGACATAGACTGGTTGGGCAGATGAAAACATGTGCATGTATGGACTTCCAGTTATCACTCACTCTGCCTGACCACCCCTCCCCCAATTTGAACAAAAATTTTTTTATATTGTTAAGTTATTCATGTTTCCATTATGACTTGCAATTGTAATTATCTTTTATTTTTTGTCTGGATATTGATCATGAAAACTGATAATTATCTTTTATTATTGTGACTATGTAACCATTACTCACTTAATACCATTGTATCATGATTGGTCAACAGAAAAATAATGTAATTCTATATCTCCAAAGTTAGGATTTAATAGAAAAACCTGAAATCACTTTTTAAAATCCAGATGCATATCAGAATTATCTTAAAATCTTTTGAAAATTACAAATGCCCAGGTATTGCACTGCTTTTTTAATCCAGATCTCCAGATATGTTTCTAATAAGCAGTCATGTTTAAAACCAACTGGACTATATGATGATATTTTACTTTTATCTAGTTTGTTTCATTTTTTTCTATTTCATATTCAGTGCTCCCATTTCATTTAGCTTATGTTTATCACTTTTCTATGTCTACTTTTGTTCTTAATGTTTTTTCTCAAGCCTTTATTAAGCATAGTAGAAAAGCTTTTGTGTGTATGTATATATATATATAAAATACATATAATATACATATTTTTAAAAACTTACAAATTTTTGCCTAACTAAAAAATTTATAACATTTTGATTCCACTTCTTTGACTTAGTATGGATAGAATGTTAGAATCTAGTAGAATGCTAGATTTCTAATTAAAAAAATAGATATGTAATAAGCAACAAAGGTTTACCATATAGCAGAGGGAACTATGCTATATAGTATGGGCTACCCTCATAGCTCAGTTGGTAAAGAATCCAACTGCAATGCAGGAGACCTGGATTCAATCCCTGGGTTGGGAAGATCCCCTGGAGAAGGGAAAGGCTACCCACTCCAGTATTCTGGCCTGGAGAATTCCATGGACTGTATAGTGCATGGGGTCACAAAGAGTCAGATGAAACTGAGCAACTTTCACTTTCTTTTCAGAGGGAACTATAGTTAATATCTTGTAATAACCTATAATAGAAAATAATTTCAAAATTAATATATGTGTATATGTATAACTGAATCACTTTGCTGTGCGCCTGAAACATTGAAAGTCAACTATACTTCAATAAAATATACATTTTAAGAAAAATAAATTAAAAATGAATATACAAGAGGCAGCAATTTACAGTATGTCTGTAGATGTGGCTTCACACAGTATAGATACAAATATCTAAGTGTCCATGATATAGAATATATCATGTTTAATACTCAAAGATAAAAGAGCATCATATTACTTGTATAATGTCAGTGTAAGGAACCAGTTCCATATATATCCATTAAATATTTGCTGTGTATAACATAAGCTAAAATCTTTTTGTTGAAAGAAAGTAGTGGGGAGAGAAAGGGAAGATGGGAAGGAAAAAGGGCTGATATGAAGGTTAGATTAGATAAAATAACTAAGAATGTATGTAATAAGTACATGTAAAGCAAAAATGGTTCAAATTCATATTCTAAGTAATTAGAAATTTCCCTAGCAGATATTGACATGTGTTTGACACTCTTCTAGGCACAGAGGATATAGTGCTGCCCAAGACAAAGTTTCTGTTCTTGTGTAGCTTGCATTTCAATGGCAAAGATTACAATATACACAAGAACAAAAAATTAACTAGTTATAAATGCTATTGTGATAGCAAAAAAGGATGATGTATTACGGAAACATAGTGGCATTGTGAAGCTGGTGGGGTGGGGTGGGGTGGGGCTTCTTTTGATTAGGTGCTTCAGGGAAGTCCTCTTTGAGGAGGCAACATTTTGGTTTAGCCTGTGACAACAAGCAACCAGTCAGATCTGGCAGAAGAGCATTCCAGGCAATAAAGATAGCTAAGGCAATGGCAACCCACTCCAGTACTCTTGCCTGGAAAATCCCATGGATGGAGTAGCCTGGTAGGCTGCAGTCCATGGGGTTGCAAAGAGTCAGACACAACTGAGTGACTTCACTTTCACTTTTCATTTTCATGCATTGGAGAAGGAAATGGCAACCCACTCCAGTGTTCTTGCCTTGAGAATCCCAGGGACGGGGGAGCCTGGTGTGCTGCCGTCTATGGGGGTTGCACAGAGTCGGACATAACTGAAGCGACTTAGCAGCAGCAGCAGCAGCAACACAAGGACATACGACAGGAGCAAGCTTGAGTCTATAAAATCTGACTGCAGATATTTTTTCTCCTTAATTGTAGCCTTGGAAGCAAAGTTCTGACCAACCTAGATAGCATATTCAAAAGCAGAGACATTACTTTGCCAACAAAGTAATGGCTAGTCAAGGCTATGGTTTTATCAGTGATCATGTATGGATGTGAGAGTAGAACTATGAAGAAAGCTGAGTGCAGAAGAATTGATGCTTTTGAACTGTGGTGCTGGAGAAGACTCTTGAGAGTCCCTTGGACTGCAAGGAGATCCAACCAGTCCATCCTAAAGGAGACCAGTCCTGGGTGTTCACTGGAAGGACTGATGCTGAAGCTGAAACTCCAATACTTTGGCCACCTCATGCAAAGAGTTGACTCACTGGAAAATACCCTGATGCTGGGAGGGATTGGGGCCAGGAGGAGAAGGGGACGACAGAGGATGAGATGGCTGGATGGCATCACCGACTCGATGGACATGAGTTTGGGTAAACTCTGGGAGTTGGTGATGGACAAGGAGGCCTGGCATTTTGCGATTCATGGGGTCACAAAAAGTCAGACACGACTGAATGACTGAACTTAACTGAACTGAATTTTAGCCAAACTGAAATGCTATTTTGATAGAATAAAGTTTAAAAAATATTTGGGAAAGAACCCAGAAAAAATTATTTTTGTAATTTGCACTGCTCTTTCAATAGAAAGAGGATTAAGAAAGTTTAACTTTGTAGAAGCATATATACTTTTTAAATGATTTTTAAAGGTATGTGCCATGACAAAAGGTATGTAAGCAAAATATTTAATAGAATCATTCTCTAATGGGAATTCTCATAAATTTAACACATTTTGAGTTTAATAGAAGACTTTTCTACATTCATATTATTTTTAGCATAAGTTTTTTGATGTTTAGTAAACAGTGAATATTAGGCAAAAGAATTCCTACATTTACCAAAATTTTCTTCTCCAAATGGTTTTTCAATTCCAAAAGGCAAACATAAGAAAGAGTACATTTTCCTCTAGAAACCTGTTTACTTATTAATCCATGTAGAGGGAACAGAATTTTCTATTATACTTTAGCAACCTGAGACTTTAAATAAAACTGCCTGACTTCGAAATAAACAATTATCATAAAAGTATACTATATTAATATATACCTTTGCACGGCCTCCAAATTCATGACACTTATACTAGATTATTTAAAACTTCATTTTATATAAAAATATACTGAGTTTTGAATTTTTTCACAGAAAGAGTGTGATGTGTCCACAATAATGTAGTTAGTAGGTGGCAGAATTCAAGACTCTTCCTTTATTTAATAAAGGGAGCAACCAGAATTGATATTATGAAACCCAACCTGATGAAAACCTCATGCAAAACTCATAAAATATAAATTGCTAAAGTATTGATAAATATGCAGTGCAGGACTCTTTAAAGGCTTTATTTTAAGTCTATTTAAGACTATGCTGTATCATTAGCACTCATCACTGCTCTGTGACTCAGTCGCTTCGGTCATGTCCGACTCTTTGCAACCCTATGGACTGTAGCCCACCAGGCTCCTCTTGTCCATAGGATTCTCCAGGCAAGAATACTGCAGTAGGTTGCCCTGCCTTACTGCAGGGGATCTTCCCAACCCAGGGATTGAACCCCCATCTCCTGCATCTCCTGCAATGCAGGAGGTTTCTTTACCACTGAGGCACAGGGAGGCCCCTTATTGCTGCTCTAAAGGTCTATAAATTGAAAAACAGAGCCCAATCAAATTGTAGTTAAAACACAATTTCTCTCACTTTTATTAACATAAAATTTCCCTCTGTTTAGTACTTCTCATGCTCTTCCAGCAGCCTAATGAATTTGCAAATACATCTTTAAATAATTAAACCTAGACTAAGGTTCACATTAAAATCATTAAATGTACATATATGGTCATATTTCTAATTCTGTTATTAGGTCTAATCATGTCATTGTTTGAACTAAGCGCAGATAACTTCATTCTACTTATCAGCCAATTATTTTGCATTTGAATTCCAAAATGCACATTTGAATTTTATAATGCTTTAAATCAGGGTCTCAGATTTATTAGCTATTTTTACACCTTAGTTTTTATAATCAAGACAGAGTATTAAACAATAAATAACTATTATCAACAGAATTAAGAACTAAATTCAAATTTGTGAATCTTCTGATTATTTTTTCCTAATAGAAGATGTAGTTATTGAAAATATAAGTTAAACTTATAAATTTAATGTAAACTTGCTGATTACCTCTTCTCTCATATTTTAGTAAATATGTAACAATATAGGCTTATATTACTTGAGTAATTCCTATAAGGAAAAAAAATTAGAATTTATTTCTGGATATTAATTTCTGAGGAAATTTCCTATTGCTCCCCAAAGTTACCTCGTTTAGGCTCTCAGGGTACTGTAATTTTGATTTTCAACCAGGCAATAAAGCAGTAGAAATTAAATTTCTGTTTCTTTCTGCTTTCTGAGGAAGTAACTGATTCTGTAATTGAGTCACTATGCCTACCTTTCTTGATTTCCCCTCCTTTCCATATGCTTCCTCCAAGTATTTAATATAAGGTACAAGAATTCTGAGTTCTTTTATATTAGTGTGTTGGCAAAAATCAGAAGATTCTTGAATATCATCTTACTTTGAAGTTTAGTCTGGAAGCCACCACTTCTCCCGTTGGTGTAATTATGGGAACATTTTCACAAATAATTCCATGCTCCACATCAATAACTTTTCCTATAAGTTAAGGAACAGTTTACATTTCAAAAGGTATCATGTGTTATTGCTAATTAAATAACTTAAAGTATAATGCAGCATAACAGATAAATTTACTATAAAGATAATTCACAGTAATAAGTTATAGAAATGAATGCAAATATGGATATCTATATCTAAAACAAAGTCTAATGTAAACTTGCACATTTTGATGTATCTATTTGGACTATCTTTCCCAGAAATATTATTCTACAATAATATGATGTTAACATCAAAATGAGAGCAAAGATAAACTCTATCTGGTATTAGCTACATTGTTTATAACTACTTATTTCTCTAAATTAAACTTTCCTACAGAAAAAAAAAACAATGCTGCAGAAAGGAAACAAAGACATAGAAAACAATCTTTAAAACTATAATAACAAAATCAAATGATAGAATAAAAGAGAATAATATAACATTAATTCTATTATTTGAATTTTAAAAGCAAAAAAAAAAAATCACTCTGCCATATGTACAGTTTCCAGGAATTATTCTAGACGTTTTATCTTAAATAAAAGTAGTATAGTATTTTTTATGATAATTTTAGTCACTACTCCTCAAAATACAGCACTAACTTTAGGAATAATTGTTTAAATAACTAAATGTTGGTTCCTTAGCTATCTTCTAAAATACCTTGGTTCTGTTGATAAACACTTAAAATATAGATGTACAAAAACATTTGAGTTTAATACCTTTGATTTCCAATGTCTCACTGAGGGGTATTTCTATGTTAGCTCCACCCTTGCTATGGTTTTCACACTCTTGCAAGACAGCAGTTCTCTTATAAATGCCTCTTTTTACTTCATCAAAAACCCAAAACATGTTGTATACTCGAGCAGTATAGCCTGCTAATTCAGTTATCTAAAACCAACGCAGTGATATAAAATAGTTAATATACTCAAGACAGACTTTTAAACAAATATGCAATCACATAGGATTCTTGATTTAATGTTAAAGGTCTTATTTTATTATGTGAAAAATAGGTAAGCATATCTGATAACTAAAACTAGCAGCACTAAAAAGCTTACCAAGAAAAAGCATAGCAAGTTGACAGTTTAAGCTTGACTGGAATTATAAAACTCATCAAAATTATTTATTCAAGTCAGGATTCAGAGTGACATGTAAAGATTTCAGAATATTAATGAGACTTAAAAATCTTCCAAAGTCTTTCAATCGATTTTTTGATTTGGCTCCATTTACATGGACACTTGATTTCCAGAAATTAGAAGTTTTGTGTAAAGCTTAAATTCATTCAATGAAATTATTTTGATATGTTTTTTCAATTTAAAATAGAAGATTTTAAGAAGAAAAATGCATTTTTTTCTTGTTAAGAAATAATCTAAGTCAAAGTGGTTATCAAAATTCCTAAATTAGGCGCAAAATTCCTAAATTTACCCCTGCTAGAAGATACCAACATTGAGTCAGCTCAGTGAAAAACTTTAAATTCTTTTCAGGCCAAATCCCAAGATTCAGTTTCTTTTCAAGCCAAACATGATGTATATGCCCAAAGAGAAATATTAAATATGACTTTTTTCTAGATGAGATTATGAGGTAAATCTTTGTTTTAGTTAAAAGACTCAATAAAATGGTGTCTTGCTCCTATTCTGCCAGTTGTCCAATTTAGGTTGAATCTCTGCTACTTTTCTATTAAAAGAACACTTCGTTATCAAGGTGACTCATGTGAAAGGTGATTCATGTCCTGTTAAGACCATCTTTCTCAACATAAAGGACGCAATAAAAAACATTCCCTTATAGAATTGTTTAGTAGGATATTGGTATCAATAAGAAAGGCATGTCACTAATAAATATCATGTAAACAGTAAACTGTGGGCTAATATAATACCAATATTTGTGTAAGATTTTTGTGAGTACAAAACTAAAGCAGGGAATGAACAGGTATTATCATTAAAAGCCTTCTGCCACTTGTTTCTACCATGTGAGAGGTCTATAATCAGATGAGTATTTCATTTCTGTATATTAATGTTATACTTATTATATAGGATAGTTTCTAAAACATTTCCTAGAAGAATTTTTTGAGTTTCCAAGTAGAGGTAAACAGCGCTAAGGATTAACAAAATATGGATCCAAAAGAAATACAGGAAAATATATTTGTGTAAAACAAATCTAAACATATTTGGAGGTCAATTGAAAAAGGCAGAAGGCACTGAGTTAGTATAACAGGATGCAGAGGTGAATGGGCCAAGAGTGTAAAAAAAAAAAAAAAAAAATGAGAATGCGATTGCCGACAAATTACTTCAAGATATATGAAAAGGGGGTTTCTCTAAAAAGAAATCTGGTTCCCTTCAGAGCTAGTGGAAAACCATGATGCTTTCATGTGCTTTCACAGCAATAATAAGATTCTTTAGAAGTGAAAATTCTATGATTCAATGCACATACAGTCAAAATAAAACAAAATGCAATCATTTCTTATGTTGGAGACAATCTAGAAAAACAAATTGATATTCTCTCTGTGACTTAGCAAAGTATTTGAATGTGAATTGTATACAATTTTGATTTGTCATTTAATTTTAATAAGAAATTTATTAGATCAAAAAACCTACCCTCAAAGCTATGTCTCCAGATTATCAAAATTACTATTTGAAAAAAATTTTTTGAGCTGTTTTGCTTTATGGCCCTAAACAACTGGTTTTATCTTTTAAAAAAAAAATTCAATAAATCAGTTGTTGAAAGAAACTGAAAAGTTCTGTCAGCAAATCACAAACTTTGCAACTATCTTATATAATTTATTCAAGGATAATTTAATAGGCAGATAAATTTATAATGATGGTCTGGCAATCTATATAGATACAAAAGCCACAGGAGTCATTAATAGCAAGAATGACTATCCATGGGAATATTATTTAATATCTGAATTGAAAAGAGCGACTTTTAATCTTAACCCTGTGATATCTGTAGGTCTGTTTGTAGATCGTACTACCATTCTTTCAGGAAACATTTACTGACCATATACAATCTAAACATTAAAATAGATGTTAAAAATGTAAAGATGAATAAGATAATTCCTGCTTTCCACTCAGGGTCTCAAGCAGGAAATAAACAATTACAGTGTGGTAAAGCACCAGGTGTACTATGAGCACAAAGAAGGAAGACCCAGGCTTCAAAAAGAAAGTGGAATCACAAAAGGGTTTCTTACATGTGGTCGACTTGAGGGATAAGTAAAAGTTTGTAAGGTGTATAAGTAATATTATTGGCTAACATTTATAAAAGTGCTTACTATCATAACTCTACAAAGTCATCACCTTCATTATCCCTATTTTACAGATGAAGAAATAGACACAAACAGGTTGAGTTCAAATAATTTGCAAACACTGGAGCAGGAATTTAAATTGAGACATTCTCACTCCAGAATGCATACCAAAAGGCCTCTTAGTAAAATTTAAAAAACAAATATGTTATACTACAGACAGAAAAAGAGGAGTTGACAATTTAGAGTATAAAAACTGAAAGATAATAAATACACTTGGGACTTGTCCTTTATCTTGATTTTACTCTTAGCAGTTTTTGCTAGAGAATAGATGTTTCCAAAACAATAAACATATGTAGTAATTTACATTTTTGCTTGATTTTCATACATCTTATTTAAATCAAACTGACAAGAAATACAAGTACCTCTTTGTATGAAGACATAATCCTTTCAATAGCATCAGCTCCAGAAGCCAATAAATTTCGAGCAGTGGTAAAGGCTTCTGTCCGTTCACTAACCATAGCTTGTTTCTGACCATCCTCTAGATCTAAAAGCAAATTAAAAACTATTGAATTTTTTAAGTAACTAAATGTTTTATTTTATACTGAGTTTTGATTCAAGCTGTGACTCAATCATATGTGAACTTTTCATTAGTATCAGGATTTCCTAGAAATTAATGAATTATTACAAATATAGTATTTGTACCAGATTTTATTCAAATCTTCCTTTGTCTTATTTTTCTAGGAGAGTTAGAAGAATTAAATCTATAGGTATTAAGACAATTTTCTTTAAGCATTCTTTTAACCCTTACCAAATTCAACTCCCTGCTCTATTACAGCCAGGTAAAAAAAATGCTACTGATTCAGTCAATAAAAAAACCACTAACTGGAATCTAAGCAAACATTTCTAGTGTGATTTCTTTTAAAAGAAATGCAAAGTAGCTGACCATCATAATCTACCTCTGTCTACTCATTTCAACTTTCACCCTACAGTTCAGCAACACCCAAACAGGTAAAATTCTGTTTACTGTCTAGTATTTGCATATACAATTTCTTCTGATTTTAATATACTTTCCTTTGTGCCGAGCTCTTTCTTAAACAGTTAACTATTTAATACAAGTTTCCCTGGAAATCCTTGTCTGGCTTTGCCAGTGGACTATAAGTTATTTAAGGGGCAAAACTGTATTTTATTCACTCTTCTTAACTCACCAGAGTGTTTAGAACCTACTATTCGATGCTAGCCTAATCCGTAGCTTATAATAATCGCTCTTAAATGTTGCTGCTGCTGCTGCTAAGTCGCTTCAGTTGTTTCCAACTCTGCGACCCCATAGACGGCAGCTCACCAGGCACCCCTGTCCCTGGGATTCTCCAGGCAAGAACACTGGAGTGGGTTGCCATTTCCTTCTCCAATGCATGAAAATGAAAAGTGAAAGTGAAGTCGCTCAGTCGTGTCCGACTCTTAGCGACCCCATGGACTGCAGCCTATCAGGCTCCTCCGTCCATGGATTTTCCAGGCAAGAGTACTGGAGTGGGTTGCCAATGCCTTCTCCATTATTTTTTATTTTTTGTAAGTGTTGTTATTTTATATCAAGCAAGTTTAGTCTTGCTCTTCAAAATTATTCTCTTGAGGTCATTACTTTTATCTTGCCATCAATTTGATTCTCCATCCAGTCTTTCTACAGACTATCACCAAAGTTCAAAATTGAAAGCTATAAATTAATGAAGGAAATTAGAATAATATAGCCATATATCATAGCCACTGTGATATTTATTTCATCTGGATTTATCTCAGCAAAAAATGGCTTTTTTTTTCTCCCTGACAATGCAAGTATTTAACATGTGCCCAGATATAATTATCAGATACTTTCACCTTTACTTGCTCATAGACAGCTCAGCTGAGTCTGAAAGGGATCCATGCATAATAGAAGGTAAATTCATTCAGCAGATATTCACTGAACAGCAAGATTTACAAGAAATTAGTCAAGGTGCTATAGGACATGCAAGGATTAAATGTGCTTTTCAAACTCTTTCCTTAGGGAGCTTACAGTTTGGTAGGACAGAAGACAAGTTTCCAAATAACAATGCAGGGCAACCTATGAGGAGAGTTAGTGTGATGCATTTGAAAGAGACGAAAATAATTTCTTGATGAAAGAGACAGAAAATGCTTCATGGAGAAACAGACTGTGAGTGAGGGCTTGAAGACAGCATAAAATTTTAAAAGATCACAAGTACAGCATAAGCAATATCTCGGGGAAGAGAAATTTCAAGCAATGCCAATTGAATAAATAACTTGGTCAAGTTACAGTATTGGTTGGTGGCAAGCACTGATTTTATTTTGAGAATCAGAACAACCATGGGTTCATGGGAACCTCCTGGTTTGGCTATTGAGCACTGCTTTAGAGAATTATTTTTGTTTCCCTGGAAGTTAGTTGTACAAAGAAAGGCTATAAGAGTTAGTGTAAGTAAGAAAAGAAAGACGTGATTGGATAAACTGGAAACAGAATCTTCATATACTAAAGAACATTTAAATGTGTGGCAAAATTTAGACAGCCACAAAAAATTAACAAAGGACTCTCAGCAAGCTACCAAAATAGTGATTGCTATATCAGTTAAAGTGCTAAAATAGTTTTGACGCAGAGAATCTGGCTAAACTAATTATGGGATTTTATCAGTTAGGGGTTTGAGTAACAGCTTTCACTGACAGTCTGTATTAAAAAGAGAACACTAGCACAGACAGACTGCTGTCTGGTATAGGATGCTACTTTCTATACTACTTTGGCAGACTAACACCTACTGGGTTTTATCCAAGTTTTTAAACTTGCAAATTTGTAACAAAATCACAAATAGCTCCGGAAAGATTTCATTTGATATTTTTATTCTACTAATTGTTCTTTAGCAGGTGGTTTAAGAGCAGTGCAGGAGTATTTTATCATACACACTGTAGGGAACTATGTGACTTCTATGATAAGGTCAGATTTCTTAGTGTCTGTTAGACATATAAACTCACAACCTAAAGCCCTCAACTATTTTGTATGCTAGGTAGACACATTTCATTTTCCTTACCAAATATTTTCAATATTTTTTCAAACGTTCTACATTGAAGGATTTAATAGTTAGCATTATATTCTCATCTTATTAGTATTTTCCAGGCCTGATAATAATAGGTATATATTGAAACATGGTCATATCAGTTACTATTTCACTGAAAAGATGAAAAAGGATTTTAAAATGAAGGATTTTAAAATTATGTCATAATTTCTCAAATCCTGTAGAACCGTATGATGCAAAGAGTGAACCCTAATGTAAACTATGGACTTCAGTTAACAATGTATAAATTATGGTTTATTAGTTGTAATGAACGTACAACACTAACACAAGATGTAAATAAGAGGGGAAACTCTGGTAGGTACACTGTACTTTCTGATAAATTCTCCCATAAACCTAACACTGTTCTAAGAAAATTGTCTGTTAATTTCATAAAAGTTGAAAAAGTAGGTTCTTCTTTTGTACTTTTACCCTTTGATTTATATTTGAATTTCTTTCTTTTTATTTATATTTTACCTTTGACATCTTGAAAAATCTCAGCAAAAACTTACAGCCTTATCCAACCTCATACCACATATCAACTTTGAGTAGACTGATGTGAAATGAAAAATAATTAATTTCTAAGAGATAAAATTGGACAATATCTTATGACCTTGGGTTAGACAAATATTTCTTAAACAGGACACAAAGCCATTAACCACAAAGAATTAATTGACAGACTGAATTATATTAAAATGATTACTTCACTTAGACAAGCTGTTAAGAGATTGAAAAAGGAAGAATCAACTGGGAAAAATATTGGACATTTTGTGCATGTGTCTGACAAAAGACTTACTACAGAATACATAACAGCTTTTACAAATCAGTAAGAAAAAACATATTTAAAAACAATCTAAAATTAATCAAAAAAATTATCAGTATTTCATAAGAATGGCTATCCAAATGGCCAACAAATGAAAAAAAGTGCTTAATCTCATTTGTCAACAAAGAAATGGTAAGACTACAATGAGGTATCACTAAAAACTTACCATATACCTAAAATGAAAAATACCTGAGTGAAAAAGACTGACATCAAACACTGGCATAGAATGGAACAACTAGAATGCTTATACATACTATACAAGGTTACTTATGGAAGATTCCAAAATCAGCAAATAAATGGTCTACTACTAATAAATGGTCAGTAAAATAATTACCTTTGATGAGGCGTGGCAGGGGTAGAAATAAGTAGGGATGGGGGTGGTAGCCTTAGGATGAGGATAGGTCTGGGAAAGGGTATGAGGACTTCTGGGATGAAGGTAAGCTTCTATTTCTTCTGAGTGGTGATTACGTATATGTGTTAACTTTATGACAAGTCATTGAGTGGTACACTAATGACTATGTCCTGTTGACATACGTATTATACTTTACAAATGTAACTACTTAGATGCATAGCTACTTACAGCTAAAAGTATGTCTGATATATATTGATAATCGCTGTTATGATAATTGGTCAACAGGACAATTCAGTTCAGTTCAGTCATTAAGTCGTGTCTGACTCTTTGTGAGCCCATGGGCTGCAGCACGCCAGGCTTTCTTGTCTATCACCAACTCTTGGAGCTTGCTCAAACTCATGTGCATCGAGTTGGTGATGCCATCCATCAATCTCATCCTCTGTCATCTCCTTCTCCTCCCATATTTAAGCTTTCCCAGCTTCAGGGTCTTTTCCAATGAGGTGGTTCTTTACACCAGGTGGCCAAAGTCTTGGAGTTTCACCTTCAGCATCAGTTCTTCCAATGAATATTCAGAACTGATTTCCTTTAAGATTGACTGGTTTGATCTCCTGGCAGTGCAAGGGATTCTCAAGAGTCTTCTCCAACACCACAGTTCAAAAGCATCAGTTCTTTGGCACTCAGCTTGCTTTATGGTCCAACTCTCACATCCATACATGACGACTGGAAAAACCATAGCTTTGACTAGACGGACCTTTGTTGGCAAAGTAATGTCTCTGCTTTTTATATGCTGTCTGGGTTGGTCATAGCTTTTCTTCCAAGGAGCAAGCATCTTAATTTCACGGCTGCAATCACTATCTGCAGTGAATTTGGAGCCCAAGAAAATAAAATCTGTCACTGTTTCCATGTTTCCCTATCTATTTGCCATGAAGTGATGGGACCAGATACTATGTTCTTAGTTTTGAATGTTCAGTTTTAAGCCAGCCTTTTCACTCTCCTCTTTCACTTTCATCATGAGGCTTTTCAGTTCCTTTTCACTTTCTGCCATACAGGTAGTGTCATCTGCATATCTGAGGTTACTGATATTTCTCCTGGCAATCTTGATTCCAGCTTATACTTCATCCAGCCTGGCATTTTGCATGATGTACTCTGCGTATAAGTTAAATAAGCAGGGTGACAGTACACAGCCTTGATGTAATCCTTTTCCAATTTGGAACCAGTCTGTTGTTCCACCTCCGTTCTAACTGTTGCTTCTTGACCTGCATACAGATTTCTCAGGAGGCAGGCAAGGAGGTCTGGTGTTCCCATCTCTTGAAGCATTTTCCATAGCTTGTTTGTATCCACAGAGTTTAAGGCTTTGGCATAGTCAATAAAGCAGAAGTAGATGCTTTTTCTGGAACTCTCTTGCTTTTTCTATGATCCAACGGATGTTGGCAATTTGATCTCTGGTTCCTCTGCCTTTTCTAAATCCAGCTTGAACATCTGGAAGTTCTTGGTTCACATACTATTGAAGCCTCACTTGGGGAATTTTGAGCATTACTTTGTTAGCATGTGAGATGAGTGCAATTATGTGGTAGTTTGAGCATTCTTTGGCATTGTCTTTCTTTGGGATTGGGATGAAAACTGACCTTTTCCAGTCCTGTGGCCACTGCTGAGTTTTCCAAATGCACTGGCACATTGAGTACAGCACTTTCACAGCATCATCTTTCAGGATTTAAATAGCTCAGCTGGGTTTGTTTGTAGTGATGCTTCCTAAGGCCCACTTGACTTCGCATTCGAGGATGTCTGGCTCTAGCTAAGTGATCACTCCATCGTGGTTACCTGTGTCATGAAGATCTTTTTTGTATAGCTCCTCTTTGTATTCTTGCCACCTATCATATCTAAATTGACCTACAATATAACATTTTATTTCAATAATTTTACATTAGAATATGAGACATACTAATGTAGCAGGAGCCTAGATATAGTCTTGTTGCAGGTACACTTTTGAGAATAAAAACATCACCCATGTTACTAGGGTGTTGGGGAAAATTTAGTTCTATTCGTAAGAGCAGTACCTCTCAGTTGCTACTTCTGATGTGCACCTTACACTATCAGATTACCAATATTGGCAGCACCAGTGACTAAGCTGCTCTCTTCCTTGCTTGTTAGGTGCCCGTAATAAGGTCTGGCAGGAGAGACTTATAAGTAGCTTTTCCTAACCTTTTTCAGAATTGCTCTTGATATGAATAGAAGTGGTCAATAAAATTAAAACAATTGAGATTATAGCCCCCAGGTAACTATTTCCTTCACATAATTTCAGTCTTTATCTTAATGAGAAGCAAATAAAGGAGTACTGTCTTCTGTAAAAATAACAGATTATATATAATTAATAATCAATCCCTCTTTTTCAATGATTTGCTCCCATGATTACTTGGTCTCAAGTAAGTCCCTTATAGAGTAAGTTCCAATATAGTTAATATAAAGACAGCACAGTGAAGGAGAAAAAGGCATTACACAAGGAATTATATAAAGTCTTCTATCCTTAGTGCTTTCACTAACCATTTGTGTGACCTTAGGCAGATTTAGGGCTCCTGACTAGATCACTCCTCTAAATTCCTCTTTTGATGTGAAAATGACATGACAACATATGCAATTTTGCAATGTGAACCTCAATATATTAATAAGTGTAATCTTGTTCTTATCACAAGATTTTAAAAGTTGTAGCTATATAGTATAATAAATCTACTACACAACTATTTTTCTTTTCTCCTCTTGCCAAAATTATGATAGGATAATTTAGGATTATCCTAATGATAGGATAAGATAGGATATGATAGGATAAGATAGGAGGCTATTCCTCCTATCTTCATCTTTACCACCAACTTTCTAATCACTTTCAAATGTCTTGCCCCTTTAACAATAATAATCAGACCAGCAAACATCTATTGAACAATTCTTATGATGCAGGCATTGTTCTAAATTTTACACATGTGATCTTCTTTAATCTTCATAACAACTCTGCTATAATTTCTCCCAGTTTAGAATGGGGAAACTCAAGTACAAAAAGGTTTAATGAATTGTCCTATGTCACAACCTAATAAATGAAAAAGCCAGATTTGAACCCAGACAATCTGATACCAGAGCCCACAGCATAAGAATATAATAAACATTAACCATTGCTTCCACCTAAATTCTTACTATTTGCCATGGACTGTTTCAAGGCACATTAAATATATTATATATAATTTCTTAACAATTCTTAAAATACATTATTATTCCTACAGTTAAGAAAGGAAAATTTACGCATATACAGTTTCTGCAACTTTCTCAAGGATGAATAAAATAGCAATCAAGATTTGAACAGTAGCCTGTTTCTTCCTTTATTCTCTTTCTTTCCTCTTTTCTACCTTTTACCCTTTTTCTCTTTGCTATTGTTCTCTTATTCACCCATTTTCCCGATCTATTTTGCATTAAAATATATAGTATCATGCACTTCATTTATCTCTAATGTAAGAGACAACTCAGGGCCTAAGCATAAATTAAGATTGAAGACTAGATTAGAATGAAAGTGAAAGTGTAAGTTAAGTCGCTTAGTCATGTCCGACTCTTTGCGACCCCACGGACAGTAACCTACCAGGCTCCTCCGTCCATGGGATTTTCCAGGCAAGAATACTGAAGTGGGCTGCCATTTCCTTCTCCAAGATTAGAATAGATAGTATTTAATTCCAAGACCCAAAGCCTCAAAAATAATGTCATTATCTTAAAAAATTAATTATTTTGTCAGAGTAAAATGATAACTTAATATTTTCATGTATTATATCATTATAAGTCAAATATATTTAGTAATTATATACACACAAATATTACAAGGATATATACAGTAATCTTAGAAATTACAATATTGAAGCATAGTTTCATAAAAATATCATCATATGAATTCATTTTATTCTTCTATGAAATTATTATATTGCTTTTCTTTTCATAAAGCTTTCTTTTGAAAAGAAGTTTTAAGAATTATTTTGTTTCACTTGCATCAAACGGACTATTATCACATTTTCAATCTAAAATTTTAATGCTGTTTTTTAAGTTACTATGGTACTTTCTAGATTCATAGTATTTATTTTTAAACATCTTATTACATCATCTACGAAGTAAGACTATTAGATTTTTGCATACATTGTTTACTTCTTACTGGTCTCTGTGGTGTTAATTTGTCACCATTAATAGCTACATTTTCTCTGCTCTATGTTGAATACTCCAAGGTTTTCTAATAAGATCAGTTCTTCTAAAGGCTAAGAACAACATCATAATTTTGTTATTAGGGTAGTTTCTAATATACATTATACACAAACCTTTAAAATGTCCATAAACTTGTACATATTCACTATAAATATTTGACAATTTTGCTAAATTTCTTAGTAGAACTAATCTTAAGACCATATAGGTTTGTGTCTTTTTTTCTCTAATACTCTTTTTAAAAAGCAATTTATTTTATTTCATTATGAAAAGATTAAATTTAAAATACTAACAATGCCCTTTTCAATATAAACTTTTTAAATGATTAAAACAAATTTTGAAAGCATTAAATGAACAGGTAGAATTCAGTTTTCCTCGTGGTCTAAATACATTGTCTATTAGACAGTTGAGCTGTAGAGTACATTTGGTATATATATCACTTATCACAAGGGACTGACAAATTCTACTTTACCAAAATGAATAAGTTTAGTTGAGAATGACTCAAATTTGACAAGTGTTTTTGTAAGAATTGGTAAAGCATTAAAGTACTGTTTTAAAATATTAAAGCACATGGTAATTTTTTTGTTTTTTATTGGATGACTTCAAACAAACTGTTAATACTTAATTCTGTACCAAAAATAACTGTAAATAGTGTGAATTCTGTTACATTTTTCTTAGTGTTGCCATTTGTTTTCTAGGCAATAATTATCACCATGTATTAAGAACACTGATGTTCTTGATACTTTTTTCTCCTAAATTCTCACAACAGCACTCTGAAGTAGTCTTTCTGATACAGAAAGGAATACATCTGATACAGATGAGGAAACTGAGGTTTAGACAGTTTAATTAACTTGACTAACAGGACACAGGCAAAAAGAGGGAAAGCAGAGTTGAGCAAAGCTCTGTCTCACCACAAAGCCAATGTTTTTGTCTAGTTCCTTCAATACTAACACCAAGTTTGGTCAAATGATTTTTAAAGAGGAAGGTGAATGTTTTACTTTGGAGAGACAGAGGAAAATTCTTCTTTTTTAATTCATAACATCTGTCCTGCCAATTAAGACCCAAACTCCCATCTCAAATATTACATAACATTTTAATATTGTCCTCCTTGTCCTTACATTTCTTAGTTGTCCCAAAGGATGAAAAATGTTGAAGAAAAAAAAAAACCACTGAAACAGTGATAAGATAGAATTAGACACATGCAACTTTACAACCCTTATCCCCTCAATATCACCAAATAGGAAGTTATGTAATATACTGCCTACAAGTAGAGGAAGCCCTGTTCCATGGAATGAAGCACTCCCTGAAACAGTATTATTGATTGTTTAAGGTAGTCAACCGACTCTTCAAATTACAATCAAGGCAGATCCAGTTATAGAATACTTATAGACTAAAAGCATGTTATGTGCAGAACTGAAATTTATAATATATGGTGAGAACTATTATACTCTTTTTGAAGGTATTAATTTGTGTAGAGTTTAAATGTAAACTAGAGAAATATTCTTTACTAGGCAGTATAACTGAAATTGCTCAAGATTAACCCCCCAAAACACTACATCAGAGGTTTCTGAAATACTGCAGAGCTGGAAAGATCTTTTGAGTCACTTCTTGTAAACAGTTGATCTTATTATTGGATGTTTCAAAGTTTCCCATTGTTTCTGACCATTAAGGACTATAGAATGATGGCTACACAATTTACTCACACAACTCCAGCAGTGACACTTTAAAAAGAATTAATCTGAAGCATATATTTAATATTGAGTGTAAATGTCATTACCACCATCTGCAAAGCCAGTTGCAGTGATAATAGGTACAGCCACCATAATTAGTCCACTGCTGCTCCAAACATACTTCATCAAGAACTGCTCTATCATGATGTACCATAAACGTTTGGATAAAATGAGGTTCATCTGATTTGCTAAAGCTTTGTAACTTTTCTGGAGTTGGTTCATTTCTACCTATGGAGAGAAAAAGAGATAAGAATTAACCTAGTATGAACTATAAAAATAAATAATGTATGTTTGAGGACTTTCTTTAAAGATAATTTCATATTTCTCTTTCTTAGTATACTCTTATCTGTGATTCTAACAACCAATAAATACAGATTATGTCAGAATTAGCCATTATTTCAGTTGTAATCACATCTAAATTATTTTTTAAATATCTGATATTCAGTATATATAATTTTAAATATAAATACAGACAAGTGATTTATACTTATGGTTTCAAACTTATCTGTATAAGATGTTAACACTAAATGATAATCCATAAAACATGAATAGCTAGAACCTTGTCCTTGATCACACAAAAAATAAGTGAAAATAAACACATGACATGTATACGTGTAATTAACCCTACTTTTGAGCACTCAATTTACTATGTTATGTCTAAATGCAAGAAGCCTACAGCATGTTATAATTTATATCACTGAGTTCAATGATTCAAAATAAATATGATTTATACAATGTATGAGGCCAATTTTCAAGTGGGAATATAAGTCCTAAATCTGCTTTAAATTTTCTTCTTCAGAATGGTACTACTAAATTTTTAAAAATAATTGATGGTTTTGAAAATTAATTCTGCTTCATAATCATAATGCCATTTCAACTTTAGAATAATTTACTGTTTAATTTGCCAGGTCATTTGTATTAAGATTTAAAGATTCCTGTCATATTTAATATTCTTAAATGGACTGCAAGTTTATGTAATTAGGCTATTCTAGGGACCTGCTAAATGTTGAAAATCTTTAATATATAAAAATATTCTGGAACTCCTTTTTCCTTCTTTGTCTCTGATCTTTACTTTTCCCTCAAAACTAGGCAAAATTTCATTTCACTATCTTTTTTTATTTGTCTCAAAATATGATAAGTAATGAAAATGCCATTTGTAAGTCACTCTCCTATACTTATTAGAACTAAGGAACTCCATCATTGACCAGTCATGCAAAATTGTCACACTTGTCTTCTCATATGAAAGCACTTTTTTTTTCTCTTGAAAAATAAACAAACAAACAATAGCATCCTAAATTTCCCATCTCAGTGGAAGCATGTTTACTTAGCTTTTAAACATATATTTTTCTTCAGTGTTCTAGGACCATCTACTTAGTTAGGATTTTAGTTTTAAGAAAATTCTTTGGAGATAATTCTGAGCATGTTTAGATAAGTAGAGCTTTTTAGAGTGGTGAAAATGTTATTCTCATGAAACTTTAGAAAAGTTTTCACTTAACATATAATTCTTTAACAGCTTATGATTAAAAAGGGTAACAAAGCATATATTTTAATACAGCTTTAAACGTCATAAGAATCCAAAATGCTAAAGAAATGAGCACAAAAACAATACAACAGATGGTATCCGGCACTGCAGTGGCAGTTTGAACAATCTCACATTTCACCCATCATATTAATTTCTTTCTTACCTTATGTCCTCTGTAAAAGGCAATTTCTTCAACATTGGCTATGATTCTGGAGTGCACGTACCGCAAATAGCCTTTTCTATGAGCTTCTTCAGCCACCAATTTACCAAATTTGGGAGAGCAGGCTTTTAACACTTTAGCAGTGGCATATACCACAAGCCCTGCTAAAACAGTGGGCCCAATTGGGCTTGCTCCTCTGGATGTAGCAGTTTGGATAAGTGTATAGGAGGTTAGGATTACATCTAAAATAGGTTTGGTCAGATTGGAGTACAAGTGAGCCACCGACTGAGCAAACATCATAATATCCTCAGTGAGAGACTGGTCAGGGTTTGCCAGCCTCCCATCCATATTGATCACCTTATAATAAGTCTGATTCGCAAAATAGGTCTCATAGGCATGGTCTACTAGGCGAGTTCTGAAGGCCAAGGCCAGTTTGCCCTCCAAGTACCTTATTGCACTGTTGACAAAGGTGGCAGGGATGGCAATCATAAGCCACTTGATTAACTTGATGATGAAAGTCCGAGGCTTCTTTTCCACAATGCTTTTCACAATTTTTCCATCCAAACCTGCTACATAAATAGACAGAAAGGTTCTTGAAATTAGAGCTACCGAGTGGAGGCAGAGCCATCCTGTTTCAGTGGTCACAAGTTTTGGAAAGAGAATTTTCCGAAGTTCTAGTAGCTGTTTGAAAAAATCTGCATTCACTCCAGGTGAAGGTTTTTTACAAGTGGCCTCGGTGCAATGCAGTATTTCTCTGTTCTCCGCAGCCGGGTAAGCGCCTTTTTTCTTCCTGTGGCCAGATTGCTTTAAATGCTTGCCAATGATGGGATAGAGGGTTTTCAGAGCATATGCTGCAGCTACCACACAGGCAGCCCTTTTAGCAGCCCTTGATCTGGTCCATTTCACTCGATCAGCTGCTGCATTTAGCATATGTATCATTTTCCCAGTTACCCAAACCAGCTTCAAAAAGAATTGGTTTTAAAATATCATACTCCACAGGAATCCCCAGCAAATGTTTCAGAAAGTTTTACAGCGTTCCATAGTTTGCAGCGTTTCTCCTCTTCTGTTATTGTTTTTATTTTTAAAAATTTTGTTCTGTGACAGATGCTTCAGAGCTCAGGCTCCACCGCGTCTACTGGGGATGATTCCCTCAGAAGCTCAAGCTGCACGGAGCAGCCCCAAGCTCCTCCCTCTCAGGCCCCTCATTGGCTATAAGGACGAAGGGACCCTTGGAATCCTCGCTGCTTTCCTCTGAACCTTGAAAATGAAGAGAGAGCAAAACGAATTATATCCTTAAACAGTTCAGAGTTAAATGTCTATTTTCGGAGAGGTCGAATCAGGGCAGCTGCTGGCGACAAAACCTGCCTAGGCGACTGAGCATGCTCAGCGTCACTTAGAAATCCATAGAAGTTTCAGAAAATACATCACTTCGCTAAGGTTTTAGTAGATACCACAGAGGAAGAGCAAAAAGAAAGGGAGATTTCCAAGAGCTAAAAAGGGAGATTTCCAATGACGGAGAAGGAACCGGGGAGATGACAGAGGAGAGGATCAACAGATAAAGGGTATGGAATGAATCTGAAAGGGAGAAGAAAGTAGCATATGGGAGGGGCACTGGAAAAAAACAAAGTATCAAATATTCGGATCTGTTTTTCAGCACTCTCCCCTCGCCCATTTTTTTTTTTTTTTTTTAGTGTCTGTGATTTCACATGAAATCCCAGAACCTATCAAACAAGTTGTATGAGGCTATTGTTTTGTAAATAAATGGGAGATAAGTCTTCAGTCTAATACAAAATAATTCTTTGCTATGACTTCATTCCAAAGTTTACTTGTCCTTATAATAAAAATCTTCAAGCCCCATAACTGCTATTCTTAACAATGGAGATCTGATACACTGGTGATTATTTAGAAAGTGACTATTAAATAAATGAGAGCAGTGTTTCACTTCTACCACCCCTGTGTTTTTAGAGTTAGTGCTTGGAGGAATGTGCCTTTATATTCAAAAGTTAACCATTTGGGAGTCAAAGGGGAATTAGATGATAGAAATAGCTTCTCTACCATCTTGCTTCATTTTGCAAGAGTTCCTTGTCTTTTGTAAGCTTGTTTTGTTTGTTTTGTTTAGGTTTAGAGGTAATCTACTTCCCATCTCCATTTTGATTATTTGATAAAAATCAAGTGTTCAAAAATATTCTCAGCATCTCTAATGGAGGACTAAACTGTAAACAATCAAGCAAAATTGTGCATATTTTAAAAAATGTAACAGACATATTTTTTAAGCAAAGATGAATTATTCTCAAAAATGCAAAAACATTTTTTCTTCTCCACCCCTCATTGACCTCCCTGCCCCACACACAACACACACACACATTTCTAGTCAACTGGAATCCTGGGAAGATGTCCATTGAATGAGAACAGAAGTTGGCAAATTACAAACCAACCACTGGGCCACATTTGTCCCACCAATTTTTATGTAGCCTATGAGCTAAGAATGAATGCTTAGTAGCTTCAGTTGTGTCCAACTCTGTGTGACCCTATGGACTGCAGCCGGCCAGGCTCCTCTGTCCTTGGGATTCTCCAAGCAAGAATACTGGAATGGGTTGCCATGCCCTCCTCCAGGGGATATTCCCGACCCAGGGATTGAATCCGCGTCTCCTGCACTAGCAGGCAGGTTCTTTATCACTAGCGCCACCTGGGAATAGTTTTTACATGTAAACTCTGGCTGAAAATACACCAAAAGAAGAATAATATTTTGTCCATAAATAAAGATTTATTGGAACATAGCCACACCCATATATTTATTTATTGTCTGTGGCAATAGAGACAATTAGGTAGATGAAATAAAGCTCAGAGACAGAATTGCTGCTGCTGCTGGTGCTAAGTCACTTAATTAGGTAGATGAAATAGAGCTCAAAATAATTATTACCTGATCCTCTAAGGAAGTTTGTCAGTCCCTGTGCTAGAATATTAAACCTGTCTCATTGTCGAATGATCTTCACTATTCAGTTGACTGTGACTAAAGAACTATTGTCACTTTTATAAGTAACCATAAACATTCCTCCTTTTCCAAATACTTATATGACTTCCAAGAATCATCATAGGTCTCTGCATTTGTTTCCATTCAATTCAGCAGATTTACTAATATACAAGTGGCAAATTCATGCAAGACTCTGATAGCTGGCCATATTAGCAGCATAATCTATCATTCCATTAAGACTTTCTAAGTCTGTACATAGAGATCATAGTGCCATTTTTATTTTCAAAAAAATTTTTGTTCCTAATCCCATGCTTTTCCAGTGTCACAATAAGGCTGCCTTACATTTATAAAATTGAATTCTTTATGTCACATCTCCTGACCGTGACAGGACATGTTAGGGTCAGGATAAATGGAACTTGGGGTATAGGAGGATGTTCAGTTGGCAAAACATGATATACAGAGGGATGCATGGATCAGAAAGCAGTTGGCAGTCAAGGGAAGTGGCTTGCATCACTGGCGTAGGGCAAGATCAGGGAAGAAGCAGGGCAGTGGGAAATCTACAAGCTAAGAAAATTAGAGACCTAAATACATAGGCAGGTCAGTTTACCAACTGAAAGTGAAACTCAGGTACAGGAAAAGCTTTTAAAGCCTAGAGTGAAAGACTTATTAGAATGAGGAAATGGGTATAAAGAAAATAATCAAGATAGAAATTTGGTTACCATAAATGTGGTACAAGGAAAGTTGAAGTTCAGTTACTAGAACTGGGAAAAGGTTAATATAAGATTTAACCTATTGTAAACCACTAAAGTACAGACCTAACTATCACCACTTAAATTCCACAACCCCCCTATAACCCCACTCTGCTCCCAAAGGCTAGGATTGATTGGAGCTCCTGAGACTAGACTCAAGCCTTCAGGAAAGGCAGAGATGGTAGAAAACCAGATAGGTAATTCCAGTTGGAAACATATGCTATTTAAATAAGAAACTAAGAATGTCAAGGTCCTTCTTTCATAGTGCAATTTAAGCAACAATAATTTTAATTTAGTTTGTGTTTGAAACTAGAGAAAAGGGAGGTGGAAAAAAAATCACTTTTTACTATAGCAAACATAGCTTGTCGAGTTTACATGTTTTTATGTGGAAAAGTAAAATTTTCTTACCAGGGGAGGAATAATCTTAGAAAAAGATATTGAAAGTAAGTAAAAATTAAAAATAAGCAATAAGATTAAATTAGTCTGTTCTCAAGTGTGATACTCTCAATGTCCACATCAAAGTGGACACTACCAATGTTCATTTAAGCAGAATTAAATACACTTTATAAATGATACAGAATATATACATATATTAGAAAAAGTATGATTTATAAACTGTAAAACATCAGAAATAATTTTTATAATAACTGATATACATGTACTAGTATATAAATAAAAATATATCATGCAGATAATGCATGTTTATGTTTTTAGATAGTAAGTCTCCAGAAAGTAAATGATTTTTAATAATAATGATAAATTAAGATTTAAGAATTTTGGATGGATTTTTTCAACAAATGCTAAATAATATTTTAGCCGTGCTCTATTTCTTTCTTGAACTATTTCCTGACCCAAGAATTACTTAATTGCCCTCTGGCCCAAAATAACTCAGTATTTGACTCATTATCTATCAATTGTGCTAACCTTTTTCATGTGAGGCATAACATTGCCAATGAAACCTTAGGTCAACATTTCATTTGTTACAAATAATACTTAATATCTAGTCTAATTCAAACCAATGATAGACGTACTTCATTGAATTTTTGTTATAAAAATCAGTACTTATATGATTATATATGAAGAATGGAATGGCAACCCACTCCATTGTTCTTGCCTGGAGAATCCCATGAACAGGTGAGCCTGGTAGGCTACAGTCCATGGGGCTGCACAGAGTTGGACATAACTAAAGCAACTTAGCCCATGATTATACAAGATGCCTGCCCTGGGACATAATCCTATTTTAGGTACTATTTCCTAATGACTGAACAGAAAATGTATTATATTTGAAATTATGAGATATTCTCCAGGTTAATATATTCAAGTATAACACATAAATGAACAGTAAAACTCAATTTTGTTTTGAGTTTTTTCCAGTAAAGAGTTTAAAGTCTTTGGGCTTTTATAGCTAAATCAAGTTTTGATGTGGTGTTCTCAAAAAATTACAAAATATACAGACTTTTCAATTACCATAGTGCAATATTTCTAATAACTGTTTACTGAATATTAAAACTAAAAATGAAAGATTTTAAAAGACTTGGAGAATCGGTATGTGGGAATGGTTGGATCTATAACTTTGTCCTCGCTTTCTTTTTCTTCATCAAGGCTGGTCTTTGACCTGAAGAAAGGCTGAGTGAGACCAATAGAGAACTAAATAAAATTACAGTGTAGGTGGTTTGAAACACTAACCCTGTGGCCACAGTCCGGTATTTCATTTACTTAGGTTTCCCCTGTCTGAGCGGTTAAAACTGTTGTGTTCTTCCTCCTTGACGTGGACTAATTGCTTTCCCACAGCTTCGCTTCCGGCTCTGTCAGGATAGGTTCCCTGCAGAAACAACAGAGGCTGCCCGGAGGCTGGAAGCCCCCTACCCCAGGCCGCAGAGGCTTTCGGGAGTCTGGGCCATACTGCCCGGAGGCGAGAAGGAGCCATCGAAGGCCAAGGAACTTGTCGCTTAGCGAAAAACGAAGACGCCGGAGCGCCGGCAGTCAGGACCCCAGTGTCTCCTCGCTCCGAAGTTTTGAGGAGATGAATTGGGTCGGGGGTTCCCGGTAGGTTGTTGCCGGCGCTTGATTTTAGCCCTTGAGTCCCTGGATATTCATTCCCATAATGGCGCCTCTTTCCTAGGCCCTGGAGGGCAGTGCACAGACTTAACTGGAAAGAACTTGCCAGGAGTGGGTTTTTTAATCGTTATCCAACATGGGACGGCATAGCGCGAAGTCTCTATTCCTAAACCAGAAGCAATCCAGTTTCTTCCCGCTGTTTCCCAAGGCTTCACACGTGGAGCCACTTTCCATGAGGTGTACCTGCTCTCTGTCCTGCGTCCTGCTCTAATGAGGCCTCTCAGCACCTGATCCTTTTTCTGCCTTCATTCTGTCCTGCCCTTCTTGGGAGGGGTTTCTTGGGGTCAATATGTAATCTTTGCATGAACTTGCTAAGTATTATGGAGGAAGTTGCTGCCCTTAAATCCTTTAATGGGAGGCGGGATCAGCATCAACCATAAAAATCCAGTATAGTTTGTTTCCAAGGAAGGTAGAATAAACAGTTTTTACTTTACTAATTTACAGAGAATTTACAATGTATTTTGTATTTAGAAGTAAAACAATAGGTTGGAAATTTAGTTTTATATAACCTATTCATTGCTGTTGACCATGAAGTCCACAGGATGGAAATTATGTAGCCCCAGAATTTAATTTGATCAAATTCCTTGATGAAAAAAAATTTGTTGTGATTGAAAGTGAGCCATTAAATACATTTTTTTAAACAAGTAGACCCAGGACAGTAGTATATGGATGTAATATAACACATTTACATTCTAATGAATTTTATAAGAGGAAAGACATCTTTTGCATTCACCAAATATTGTAACTGTGCCCAATAATTTTAGCAGATGCATTTATCCTTTTGAAGAATATGTTAGCATTTTGTTTTAGAAATTTATCATCATTATTTCTGGCTGAAAGTAAGTTGTAACATCAAACTTACACTTTGAGAAAAGTGAAAATTCTCATACAGGCTTTGCAAGATTTACTTGATATATGATTATAATTTCATACAACTTGATTATAATATTCTTTAAAATGTGACTGTTAAATAAGTTGTTTCACAAATGCTGAAGCATTTTAAAATGTATTACATTTTAAGCCTGAAAATGTTGGTGCTATTCTTACTCTGTCATATATCTCAAATTTCTGATTATTCAGGGAGTAGTATTTGGGGGAGAAGGAAATGGCAACCCACTCCGGTGTTCTTGCCTGGGGAATCCCAGGGACAGGGGAGCCTGGTGGGCTGCCATCTATGGGGTCACACAGAGTCGGACACGACTGAAGCAACTTAGCAGCAGCAGCAGCAGCAGTATTTGGGGAGTTGCTATTGGGAGGATTTAACTAGAGCATACCACAAGAAATTTGTAGTCAAAGACTGTGTTTCTTAAAGTGAGATAGTACTGTACCTAGAATTGTTAGTTACCAGGGCACTTAAGAAACCACAGAAAAAACATGACAGACACATCTCTTTGGAGCATCAGTTTTACTCAGAGATAAGAGGAAAATAATATTTTAAAATTTAAACTATCTTGGATACATTATAGAGTAAATTGCAAAACTCTTGTGAAATTTTAAGATAAAATATGCAATTTAAAAATAAATTTTCTCATGCATGGTGAGTGTGGAAGGGGTGAATGGACTCCTTAGGGTCAAACCCAGATTGATAATGAAACAATGAGTATTTCCACTTTCTATTAATACTGTCGACAAGATTAGTTGATCATGGTGTCTGATCTTGAGACCCTAAAGGGCCTCGGAGTCCCAGAAAAGGCTTAGTAATCACTAACAGCTTATTGGTGCTACTATAGAATACAAATTTTAATTATTTTACTAGACCATCCTGGACTACTTATTTATTCTCCTCTGATGTTAGGATTGTTCTGCAGTTGAAAATTTTGAGAACTATTAGGAACTTAAAATATAGACAAAGGAATTAACTGGAGAACATTTACCATGTTCCCTCAGAACAACTGCTTTGTCATAATATTCAACATAAGTATTCAACAAATATGTCCTATTTAAGGCACTGTTAATCTTTATAGGGGGATTCAGATATAAAAGGATATAATTTTGGCCCACAAAAAGAATATGTAGTAAAATGGTGAGATTAGAATTAGGTAAATGACTATAATAGTGGATAAATAACACTTAATATCTAACAAGCACTGTTCTTTTTGTATATTAGCTCATTATTTTCTTAACAAGAACCCTATGAGCAAATGTATCCTCATTTTAATGATGGGGAAACCACTAATGTTAAGTGACTTGCCCAAGATCACCTAGCTAGTCAGTGGCAGAGTTAGGTCTTGAGAACACTGTGCTTAACCACTGTGTGTGCTAAGTTTCTTCAGTCATGTCTAACTCTTTGTGACCCTGTGAACTGTAGCCCACCAGGCTCCTCTCTCCCTGGGATTCTCCATGCAAGACTACTGAAGTGGGTTGCCATTTCCTCCTCCAAGGAATCTTCCCAACCCAGGGATCAAACCAGAATTTCTTAGGTCTCCTGCATTGGCAGGCAGGTTTTAAAGATGAGTCTTGTAAAAGTGGCCTGTGGATAAATAAAGGGCTGTGGATATTTAGAGAACTGAGAAGCAGGAAATTATATTAAGCCTTGACGGACAGCAGTACTGCACAGAACAAACACCACGAAGAAGCAATGAGATACAGGTTCTTAAAAGTTGAAAAGAATGTAAGATAAATAATCAAATTGGAGACCTAATCTTTAGTAGTAGTTCCTGGAAGAGTTGGGTTGAGGAGGGAGGTATTAAAGAACTTGGAAGAATTATTTAACAGATAGTAAGGGGGTCTGTATAAAGACAGAAAAACACTTAAGGGACCTATACCTTTTTGTCAAGGGAGTGAATGAAGCAGGCTATAGCAAGTTTGTTTTGGTCATAGCAACTTGATTGCATGCATTAAATTGAAGCAGAGTATCTTGTATATTATAGGAACCTGATATATATTAAGTTTAATTGCAGAATCATCTAAATAGGAGGATCTTTACAGTTGCAAAGGTCTTTACAGTTTTCCTTGGCATAAAATAAACTTGGCATTTGACTTTTTGCTGCTTTTCACTTTAGTGCTCTACCAGTTAGTTATACATAACATGTCTTTTGTTGTTAGGGAAAGGGCTATGAAAGAAGTAAGGTTCCCTTATATTCCTTTTTAAACTACTTGTGTTTTCTTTAGTGTTATGGCTTGGACATCTTTGTAAAATGTCATAACATTTCATTTCAAGCAAAGTCTCATTTAGGGTGAAGATATTTTATCTAAGTTGAAACTAATTTATATATCTCTGATAGCAGTTCCCAATCTACTGTCCCTGAAACTTGGTAATCAGTGATAATGTCAGATTTTTCAATTTAATAGACTGTCCTAAAATTATATTTCTCTTACTTTTTTTTATTATAAAGTGCCCTTTCCAGTCTTCTCCAGACGAAATAAAAGTATTAGTAATTTGTCACTGTTACCAATTGAAATTTTTTTTAGTTATTTGGGAATTTTTGACCTAGAACTCTAATTTTTGTTTTGTATTTTTTTATAAGTCACCACTGAGACCCTGTATTTTTCTATTCAGGTTAATGTGTAAATTTGAGATAAGTCAGGTATAAGTGCTGATTCTTTAAATTTAGAAAATATTCTCTTTTATTTTCCTTGTTTATTGACCGGTGACTTCTTTCACCAAATTCATAGCTACCTCAGAAATCAAGGTGGTAGGACAGAAGAGAAGGAGGTAGAATATAAAGATGTAACCAGTTTGGGCCACAATATGCAATTCAGAATGAGATCAACTTTTTATAACTTAGATTAAAGAATGTAACCAGTGTTATAAGAAAGACACATATAAAATCTTATTTATATTTAGATGATGGAGATGTTTGCTGTTCTAAATGTAGGCCTAAAAGGTTCAATTGTGCAAAACATTTGCTTAATACTATGCATCAGGTGTTGTGCCAGGTGGGCGTACAAAATAATTGAAATTTAGTCAATGATAGATTTAATAGTTTATACTATAGTTGATAGTTTATTGGGAGGGGGAAATATGACATGCCATTAAGCTTGAAAATGTTTAAGATCAGAGGCTAAAATAAGTAATTTAAAAAATAGATACTGTGAATAATAGTAAAACATAGGATAGTTTTAGATAGGATTTGGCAAATTAGAAACAAAAGTGAAACTTCATATGGAAAAAGACAATAAGAAAATAAATACTACATAAGTAATTTGAGATAAGATTATACATTTAAATATTTAAAAATGTGTGTGGTGTCTGCTTGATGAAAGACAGAGTGAAAAGTTGAAATTTGATCTGTTAGTTATTGACGACTCATTCAAATTCAGAAGTAATATAATGAAAGTGGCGTTTTATGATGACTTGTGGTGTTAGTAGTGTGTCGGTTGGAATACAGCAAGACTCCCAAGATATACCAGTTAGAATTGTGCTTGGGGAACTAAAAACAACGAATACTATTTTTTCATTTTCTGATATGACTATATATTCTCTAAATGAAATTGGTACTAGTGCTAACTCCTTTTGGGTATTGCAGGCTATGTGAATTTGGGCTCTTTATTAAACCTGTCTGTACAAGGGCAGATCTAGGTTGTAAGGAGCCCACTTTATGTAAAAAAATTCAAAATTGTGATTACAAAATTATATATAGGACTTGGAAGGTGCGTGGATATTCAAGTGAAGTGCCCTGAAACTTAAGCTTTATGGTAAATTCTCTTTACAGGAAATTAGCCTCTGTGTCTCTGCTGCTGCTGCTGCTGCTAAGTCACTTCAGCCGTGTCCGACTCTGTGCGACCCCATAGACGGCAGCCCACTAGGCTCCTCTGTCCCTGGGATTCTCCAGGCAAGAATACTGGAGTGGGTGCCATTTCCTTCTCCAATACATGAAACTGAAAAGTGAAAGTGAAGTTGCTCAGTTGTGCCCAACTCTTAGCGACCCCATGGACTGTAGCCTACCAGGTTCCTCTGTCCATGGGATTTTCCAGGCAAGAGTACTGGAGTGGGTTGCCATTGCCTTCTCCGTGTCTCTACATCTCTTTATTCATCTGTTAAATGGGATAATACTTAAATATACAGTGAACAGGGCTTCCCTGGTATCTCAGTTGGTAAAGAATCCACTTGCAATTCAGGAGACCAGGGTTTGATCCTTGGATCAGAAAGATCCTCTGGAGAAGGAAATGGCAACCCACTTCAGTATTCTTGCCTGAAAAATCCCATGGACAGAGGTTCCTGGTGGGCTGCAGTCCATGGGGTCATAAGAGTCAGACATGACTTAGCGACTACACCACCACCATGCAGTGAAGGTCATCTCAGTTGCTTGGGACAGTCATGGTTTATGCTTGTAGCCCTAGTAGCATGTCCAGTTCAGCTTTTGTCTTGGAGGGGTTTGGGGGTATGTAGGGGGGTTATTTTTATTCTTTTTGTAAAATTTTTAAATTTTATTTATTTTTGGTTGCACTGAGTTTTCAATCTCTAGTTGTAGAAAGCAGAAGCTGTTCTCTAGTGGTGCATAGGTTTCTCATTGCAGTGGCTTCTCTTGTGGAGCATGGGCTCTAGGCATGAAGGCTTCAATAGTTGTAGCTCACAGGCTCTAAGGGGCAGTCTCAATAGTGGTGGCACACAGGCTTAGTTGCCCCATGGCAAGTGGAATCTTCTAGGATCAGGGATCGAACCCATGTCCCCTGCAGGTGGATACTTAACCACTGGACCACCAGTGGACCACAAGGGAAGTCCTTTATTTTTACTTTCAAATGAAGTATAGATGCTTTACAATGTTGTATTAGATTCTGGTATGAGCAAAGTGATTCAGTTACACATATATATACACATACTATTTTTCATATTCTTTGTGGTTTATTACAAGAATATTGAATATAATTCCCTGTGCTGTACAGTAGGACTTTGTTGATATTTATCAGCATGTGCTGTTAAATAAAGTGTGCTGGGATATGAGTGGTTCACAACACCTAACTTGTTGGAGTAGGCGAAGTATTAAGTGCTGCTATGTGTGCTGGCGGGCAAGGCGGCTCAATGGCAAAGAATCTACTTGCCAATGCAGGAGACATGGGTTTTATTCCCGGCTCAGGAAGTTCCCTTGGAGAAGGAAATGGCAACCCACTTCAGTATTCTTACCTGGGAAATCCCATGAATAGAGGAACTTGGTGGGCTACAGTCCATGGGTTGCAAAGGAGTTGGACACAACTTAGTGACTAATACAACAACAATCCCAGCTGGCTGCTGTTTTAATAGCTAGTTGTACCATTGATGCTAAGGTTGGAGAGATTTGTACAGCCACCATGCCTGGGGTTGGGACCAATAAGAAATGTGGAAGATTTTAGATTAGGTGTCAGTGAAATATCTACAAGGAACAGAGGCTCGTCAGACCTGTCAGAGAACATACAAAGGGTAGTTGAAATGTCATTGCTATAGTGCTTCTGTCAACAATTACTTTCTTTTGTTATATTTTTTGGTAAAACTTTTGTGAACTTTTTGGCAGCATGGAGCTTAAATAAGGAAAAACTAATGCTTAATGATAAATTAAGTTCTAACATTTTGTTTTTCATTAAAGTTGATATGAACCTGTAACTTGTGTACATGGTGTGTGCCAGCATTTATCACCTCTCATGGCTTTATCATTGACCACAGAACAATCTGAAGACACAAGTCTACTGAAAAAACTTAGGATTTACTTTCAGATTTAGTAGTTAGTTATTTTAAGGAGATTATAGTTTCAGACAGTAATTTGATACATGGAACTGCAGAACATTAAAGATAAAATTATATCTACAAAGATAATATGAACACAGATTTGGTGGATCATGGCATTATGGGTAAAACAGGATTCTTACTAAATTATGTATCCTATATAACCAAGATATACATGGAATTGGTTGTAGTTTACAGATATTTCATAGGTCATCCAAAGAGGCTTGATATTTTATCCAACAGAAAAACTGAAGTTATCAAAATTTCAAATAATTTTATAGATGCACAGTTAATGTATCTGAATTACAAAGTTCTTGAGACAATACTAATGTTGAATACAAAGAAATACTTCCGCATGTCATTATAAGCTTTCTGTCTTTGCTGCCTTTCATTAATTGAATTTTACAAGCATTTAAGTCCTTATGATGTGGTTGGATGGCATCACTGACTCAATGGACATGAGTCTGAGCAAGCTCCAGGGGATGGTGAGGGACAGGGAAGCCAGGCATGCTGCAATCCATGGGGTCGCAAAGAGTCAGACACATGTGAGTGACTGAACAGTCAAAAAGAATTGCTTTATAAATCAGTCTGTTTGTCCTGCATTGTTATTGAACATTTTTCTAAGCATGTCCTCTAAATTTTGATGACATTTTTTCAAAAACAGTTGGAAATCTTTACTCAAAATATTCCCTGAATGGAATGAAATAATGTCAGCTGTTGAATGTTTTAGTGAATTATAATTTTTGAAAATAATGTTTTTAAAAATTCGTTGTGAATCATTCACATTCTAAAATCTCTTCCACTGTGTGATTCAAGAGATAGCTGCTCATGTTTATCATTACAGCCTGTACCTATAAAAATTGTTTTCTGTGTGAAACTACTCTTAAGAATTAAGTATCTAAGAACTTATTTTAATGAGGCTTTGTATTCTGAATATTATTAATAGATATGTTTCTGCCATATTGATTTGCCAAATTTTTTATAAATCTTTGCCTTTTGTGGTATTTACATATCTAAAAACTCTTTTTCTGGTATTATAAGAGAAGAATTTATTTAAAATTATAATATTCTAAAATATATCATTAGTATTCCTAACACATCAGGTAGACTGGCTTTAGTTTTAAGGAAAGGCAATGTAAGTACTTTTTCTAGGCTAGTTACTGCCCTGAATCTTAATAAGTCTGCTAGCTAACAGTGCTAGATTTTGATGTTTTAAGTTAATATTAATTTCGGTATAACATGAGCCATAAAATATTATCTTTCATTTGTTAGTTATTACTCTCTGAATTTTATTGATATTTTTCACTTTTAATCACACTTAAAGGTATTATTATATGATTTTAACAAACTGGAAACAATTTCTTTTGCATGGCACATGGCACTAAAAAAACAAGCAAATTAACAAACAAAAGAAACAAAAAAGAACAATTCAAGACTAACATAATTAAGGCATATGACACCTATAATTTTAAACCCCTAATATATTGGGTTGGCCAAAAAGTTCAATTGGGTTAACAAAGAAGGAACATTTTGGCCAAACCAATTGTTTCAATATCTCCTACATATCTATGTAAAATGTACATTAGTATTATGTTTTATATTTCTTTGACAACTTTATTGCCTTTGTATCTTTTTTCCCCAAAGAAAATATTTCTTTAACATTTTGCTTTAAATATTTTCTTATTAGAAAGACTAGCAAGGGGCAGAATGCCCTGATATATTTCTCTACTCAGCATAGTTCTTTCTGTCTCTCTCTGCCCCTCCCTCACTTGCTCCTTTACTTTTATTCCCTTCTTTCCCCACTTTCCCTCCATTAACCTCTTTATACCTGTTCTAGTTTTTTTCTTAACAAAAATAATGTAACATATCTATATTCCTGCTTCTTAGAATTAATAACTTGTAGTGTTTTATGAAGACGTTATGACCTACTGATTTTCTTTTTATTATGTGCTATAATGGCAACTAATAGTGTTCATTAAAACTTTTATTGAAAGATATAGTTGCAGTATGTGTTTTTAAAAATCCATTTTCCTAAATAGCATAATAATTGTTAAAAGAATGAGCCTCATTTCCACTTTACCACTCCCAGTTCTCTGGCAGTTAAAATTTCAAGACAATATTAGAAATACTCTTAAAGTTATTTTATGTAAAGTACATATAAATTTCATGACAAAACTGTCATTTGAATGAAGCCATAAAGTATTAAAAGTTTTGAATACAAAAATATGGTGAGAGAAGTATCTATATATGAAAAAGAGAAACGTATATTTTCATTTAGTTGGGTGTTAAAATATATGAAGTGAAGGGATGGAAAACAAGATGGAAATCTGAATGATGGACAGGCTATGGAAGTCATGCTCCTAAGTATTCCTAAGAATCAGTGCTGTGTTTTAGTGTACTTTGTAGTAAAATATACTGGAGAATATTTACATAAACTTGATGAGACTTTAAAATATAATCACGGTTTTTAGTTACATATTTAATATCACTGTAGTCAAACTAGGCAGTATGTGAACTGAGAAATTTCAGATGTACAATTTGGGTTTAGAAAACACCGAGGAGCCAGAGATCAAATTGCCAATATTCGTTGAATTATAGCGATAGCAAAGAAGTTCCAGGACATCTACTTTTGCTTCATTGACTATGAAAAAACCTTTGTATGGATCACAGCAAACTATGAAAAATTCTTTTTTTTTTAATTTAAATTTATTTACTTTAATTGGAGGCTAATTACTTTACAATAAAAGAGATGGGAATACCAGAATTCCCTTACCTGTTTCCTGTGAAACTAGTATGCAGGTCAAGAAACAACAGTTAGAACCAGACGTGGATTAATGGACTGGTTCAGAATTTGGAAAGGAGTAAGTCAAGGCTGTATATTGTTACCCTACTTATTTAACTTCTATACAGAGTACATCATGCCAAATGCTGGGCTGGATGAATTTCAAGCTGGAATCAAGATTTCTGGGAGCAGTATCCACAATCTTGGATATGCAAATGATACCACCCTAATGGCAGAAAGCAAAGAGGAACTAAGGAGCTTCTTGGTTAGGGTGAAAGAGGAGAGTGTAAAAACTCACTTAAAACTCAACATTCAAAAAATTAATATCATGGCATCTGGTCCCATCACTTCATGGCAAATAGAAATGAAAAAAGTGGAAACAATGACACATTTTTATTCCTTTGGGCTCCAAAATCATTGTGGATGGTGACTGCAGCCATGAAATTAGCAGACACTTGCTCCTTGGAAGGAAAACTATGACAATCATAGACGGCGTATTAAAAAGCAGTTCTATCACTTTGCCAGCAAAGGTCCATATAGGCAAAGCTATGGTCTTTCCAGAAGTCATGCAGATGTCAGAGTTGGACCATAAAGAAGGTTGAGTGCTGAAGAATCTATGCTTTCGATATGTGGTACTGGAGAAGACTCTTGAGAGTCCCTTGGACTGCAAGGAGATCAAACCAGTCAATCCTAAAGGAAATCAACCCTGAATATTCACTGGAAGGATTGATCCTGAAGCTGAAGCTCCAATACTTTGGCCACCTGATGCGAAGAGCCAACTTACTGGAAATGATGCTGATGCTGGGAAAGATTGAGGGCAGCAGGAGAAGAGGGCAGCAGAGAATGAAATGGTTGGATGGCATCATCAGCTCAATTGACATGCATTTGCACGAACTCCAGGAGATAGTGAAGGACAGAGAAGCCTGGTGCACTGACGTCCATGGGGTCGCAGAGTCAGACATGGTTTACCGACTGGACAACAGCAAAACTAAGCAGATGACTTCTGAGGATTCATATTTTTTAAATGGCAAGCAGTTTTAATTATGTGGACATCTTCTTTGTCAGATATGAAATCCATCATTTCCGCTATTATTTAGGGGTATTGGAAAACACAGTAAGATTGCTATCTTACTTTATTTCTCTCAAGCTTTATTGAGGTATAATTAACAAGTAAAAATACAAGGCATTTAAAGTGTACAACATGATGATTTGATATATGTGTATATTGTGAAAGTATTCCTCTCATCAAATTAATTACTGTCATCACCTCACAGATTTATGTTTTGGTGAGAACATTTAAGTTCTCCTCTCCTAGCAAATATCAATTATACAATACAACATAATCTACTGTAGTTACCATGGTATACATTTGATCCTCAGAACTTAGTCATCTTGTAACTGAAAATTTGTATCCTTTTTTACAGAGCTTTCCCTCCCTATTTCCCCACAGTTCAGGAAACATTTTTCTATTCTCCGAATCTGAGTTTGATTTTTTTTTTCTTTTTAGATTCTGTATATGATTGTTACCATGTGATATTTGTTGTTCTCTGCCTGGATTATTTTGCTTATGATAATGCCCTCCAAGTTCATCCATATTATTGCAAATGACATAATTTCATTTTGTTAAACACCTTTTTTTTTTCAAATTTTTTTGGCCACATCATACCACATGTGGGATCTTAGTTCTCCACCATTTACATTGGAAGCACGTAATCTTAACCACTGGACTGCCAAGAAAGTCCCCGATTTCATTCATTTTAAAACCTCATTGACATTCCATTGTGTATATGGAAATGTACTGTATTTTCTTGATCTATTCATCTCTAACTATGGTTGATGAATGCTTAGATTGTTTTTATATCTTGGCTATGGAATAATGCTGCTATGAACATGTGACTAGAACTGTGTCTTTGAGATATTGATTTCTCTTGCATACATACCCAGAAGTGGGATTGCTGAATCATGTATGTGGTAGCTGTGTTTTTAATTTCTTGAGGAAATTCCATTCTGTGTTCCATAGCTGCTGCTGCTGCAAGTTGCTGCAGTCGTGTCCGACTCTGTGAGACCCCGTAGACGGCAGCCTACCAGGCTCCCCCGACCCTGGGATTCTCCAGGCAAGAACACTGGAGTGGGTTGCCATTTGCTTCTCCAATGTATGAAAGTGAAAAGTGAAAGTGAAGTTGCTCAGTCGTGTCCGACTCTTCGCAGCCGCATGGACTGCAGCCTACCAGGCGCCTCTGTCCATGGGATTTTCCAGGCAAGAGTACTGGAGTGGGTTGCCGTTGCCTTCTCCAGTTTTCCATTTACATTGCTAGCAACAGTATACAGGGGTTCCCTCTTTTCCACTTCCAAGCATTTCTTTCTTTTTAAAAAGACATTTATTTATATATTTATTTATTTGGCTGTACCCTGCCTTAGTTGCAGCACTCAGGATCTTTGATCTTCACTGCAGCATTCAGCATCTTGAGTTGCAGCATGCAAACTCTTAGTTGATACATGTGGGATCTGTTTACCTGACCAGAGATTGAACCCAGGGTCCCTGCATTGGGAATAGGAGTCTTAGCCAGCAGACCACCAGGGAAGTACTCCTAGCATTTATCTTTTTTCTTTCTGATAAAAGTAATCCTAACTGGTATGTGATGATAAATCATTATGGTTTTAATCTGCATTTTCCTGATAGTTATGTTGAGCACGTTTTTATGTACCTGTTGGCCATTTGTATGTCTTTTTTTGGAAAAATGTCTATTTAGGTCCTTTGCCAATTTTTAAATTTGGTAATTTGCATTTTTGTTATGGAGTAATATGAATTCCTAGCTCCTTACATATTTTAGATATTGATTCCTTGTCAGATATAAGATAGGCAAATATTTCATATAAGAGGTCTGTTCTCAGAACAGAGCTGTCATCAGAGGTATCTGCAAATATGGACTGGGTGTGGTGTGGGAAACCTGGCAGGGCCTGCAGATCAGATTCCAATCTGTGTCCCATTGTCTGTGTGGCCCATCAAACATTTATGTACCAAACATTTGCTTTTCCATTTCCATATGAATTGCCTTTCTCCCCTGTGAAGTCCCAAACCACTATTCCCAATATCCTTTTTTGTCTTTAGGTGAAGATGGTATTTAAGGTGAGGACCTTAGCCATTTTGGTTAATTACTCAGTTTTCCTTGGTCTCTTTCATGTATGGAGAAGGAAATGGCAACCCACTCCAGTATTCTTGCCTGGAAAATCCCCATGGACAGAGTAGCCTGGCAGGCTACAGTCCACAGGGTTGCAAAGCGTCAGACATGACTGAGTGACTAAACCACCACTTTCATGCATACATGTTATTAAACTTTTGTTTGGCTTTCTCCTGTTAATGTGTCTCATGTCAACTTAATTCTTAGACCAGTCAGAAGAACCTAGAAGGGCAGATGAAAATTTTTTTTCTGTCTGAGACAATCTTGGTTAACCCTTGGGAGATAGAAACAACTTTGTTGTCTTATTTTAATGTTAATCTAAGTGAAACCATTAGAAGCAACTGTTAGGAATATGTATATATATATAGAGAGAGAAGGAAAGCCTTCCCAACATGCACACATACATACATACATACAAAGTACATACATTGTACATACATACAAATACATACCTGATGTAGCCAAATTAAAAAATCACTTTTGGATTGTTAACTATTTTAACTGTACATCTCTTTAATGGGGCTTCTCTGGTAGCTTAGCTGGTAAAGAGTCTGCCTGCAATGCAGGAGACCCTGGTTCAATTCCTGGATCGAGAAGATCCGCTGGAAAAGGGATAGGCTTCCCACTTCAATATTCTTGGGCTTCCTTGGTGGCTCAGCTGGTAAAGAATCCACCTGCAATGTGGAAGACCTGGGTTCAACCCCTGGGTTGGGAATATCCCCTGGAGAAAGATGGCTCCACCCACTCCAGTATTCTGGCCTGGAGAATTCCATGGACTGCATAGTCCATGGGGTCACAAAGAGTCGAACACAACTGAGCCAGTCTCACTTTCACTTTTTTTTCCTCTTTGGTGAACAAATGTTTGTTCACACTCTTTGACAGCCCAGTATCTGAGCTTGTCTACTTCTGAGGTGTTTCTCACCTTATGAATTTTGATAATAGGCACAGCCTACCTCAGTATTCTTGCCTGGGGAATCCCAAGAACAGAGTAGTCTGACAGGCTACAGTCCATAGGGTCGCAAAGAGTCAGACACAACTGAAGTGACTTAGCATGCACACACAGCACAGCCTACTTAGCTCTGTACAATCTAGAAGAAAAAAAAAAAACAACTCATACCTCTTTCAGCCTGTTTTGCTACTAGTAAATTGGCATATGATCTAAGCTCAGACTAATGCACTTATCTTTTACCTTGAATCAAGTTCAGATCAGATCAGATCAGTCGCTCAGACATGTCCGACTCTTTGCGACCCCATGAATCACAGCATGCCAGGCCTCCCTGTCCATCGCCAACTCCCGGAGTTCACCAAGACTCACGTCCATCGAGTCAGTGATGCCATCCAGCCATCTCATCCTCTGTTGTCCCCTTCTCCTCCTGCCCCCAATCCCTACCAGCATCAGAGTCTTTTCCAATGAGTCAACTCTTTGCATGAGGTGGCCAAAGTACTGGAATTCAGCTTTAGCGTCATTCCTTCCAAAGAAATCCCAGGGCTGATCTCCTTCAGAATGGACTGGTTGGATCTCCTTGCAGTCCAAGGGATTTTCAAGAGTCTTCTCCAACACCACAGCTCAAAAGCATCAATTCTTTGGTGCTCAGCCTTCTTCACGGTCCAACTCTCACATCCATACATGACCACAGGAAAAACCATAGCCTTGACTAGACGGACTTTTGTTGGCAAAGTAATGTCTCTGCTTTTGAATATGCCGTCTAGGTTGGTCATAACTTTCCTTTCAAGGAGTAAGCGTCTTTTAATTTCATGGCTGCAGTCACCATCTGCAGTGATTTTGGAGCCCAGAAAAATAAAGTCTGACACTGTTTGCACTGTTTCCCCATCTATTTCCCATGAAGTGGTGGGACTGGATGCCATGATCTTCGTTTTCTGAATATTGAGCTTTAAGCCAACTTTTTCACTCTCCACTTTCACTTTCATTGAGAGGCTTTTTAGTTCCTCTTCATTTTCTGCCATAAGGGTGGTATCATCTGCATATATGAGGTTATTGATATTTCTCCTGGCAATCTTGATTCCAGCTTGTGTTTCTTCCAGTCCAGCGTTTCTCATGATGTACTCTGCATATAAGTTAAATAAGCAGGGTGACAATATACAGCCTTGACGTACTCCTTTTCCTATTTGGAACCAGTCTGTTGTTCCATGTCCAGTTCTAACTGTTGCTTCCTGACCTGCATACAAATTTCTCGAGGCAGATCAGGTGGTCTGGTATTCCCATCTCTTTCAGAATTTTCCACAGTTTATTGTGATCCACACAGTCAAAGGCTTTGGCATAGTCAATAAAGCAGAAATAGATGTTTTTCTGGAACTCTCTTGCTTTTTATATGATCCAGCAGATGTTGGCAATTTGATCTCTGGTTCCTCTGCCTTTTCTAAAACCAGCTTGAACATCAGGAAGTTCACGGTTCACATATTGTTGAAGCCTGGCTTGGAGAATTTTGAGCATTACTTTACTAGTGTGTGAGATGAGTGCAATTGTGCGGTAGTTTGAGCATTCTTTGGCAATGCCTTTCTTTGGGATTGGAATGAAAACTGACCTTTTCCAGTCCTGTGGCCACTGCTGAGTTTTCCAAATTTGCTGGCATATTGAGTGCAGCACTTTCACAGCATCATCTTTCAGGATTTGGAATAGCTCCACTGGAATTCCATCACCTCCACTAGCTTTGTTTGTAGTGATGCTTTCTAAGGCCCACTTGACTTCACATTCCAGGATGTCTGGCTCTAGGTCAGTGATTACACCATCGTTGTTATCTGGGTCGTGAAGATCTTTTTTGTACAGTTCTTCTGTGTATTCTTGCCACCTCTTCTTAATATCTTCTGCTTCTGTTAGGTCCATACCATTTCTGTCCTTTATCGAGCTCATCTTTGCATGAAATCAGAGATACCAAAGGAACATTTCATGCAAAGATGAATCAAGTTAGTAACCCAAAGAAATAAGGCCTGCAGGGTGCCTATTCTAGTAGGCAGCTGCAGGAGCTGCAACAGGATTGAATTTTCAGGGTTAGTAACGCTAGAATATGCCAGATGAGGTGGCTGCTCATTGTTTAGGAGTAGAAATGCTTCAGTCAGTGGTGTCCAGTGTTCACAAATGCTAGCAGTGGTATCCTTTTGATACTAATCATGGTGTAATTTTGACTGTGACACCACAGCTGCTTAGTCTTCCTTGTTCCTGCCAATTGCCAAACATGCTTCCTCAGCCCTTTGGCAGATCTACTGGTTATCCAACTTCCTTTTAATTTATTTTCTATTTAAATTAACCAAAGATGCTTTCCTTTCTTGTAACTATGAATCCTAACTGATATTCTTTTTTTAATGTAGGTAGTTGAAAGTGACTGTATTCAGTAAAACATTTAGACATAGAGTACTGCTTAGAGTAACATTGTTGCCTTAATAATAGTCTAAAATGTTTAAAAAATTACCTTTGACTTATACATCAGGATCCATTTTTACTTTCATAGTAGTTTAGTGATAGTAGGCTGATCTAGCAATTGGTCTTGAATTCCTAATTAATTTTTTCTTAGGCAAATAGAAATGGGGATGATCTAGTACATAGAATTTAGTAAAAGCCATAAGATAATGTCCTGGATAATGGAAAATCAGGCTGGAATAAGTTCAATTGTTTTGTACATAAGAAGACTATATTTAGTTTTTGACTTATCCCTAATTATATTGATCTTTACAATGTGGAACTACTTATAAAATTGATGTTTATATTTTCTCTTTATAATCTGGATTGTTAAGTTTTATTACAGCATCTTCTTATATTTCTGAACTTTGAAAAGTCACTTCGTTTTCTGTGCCATAGTGTTTTAAGTTTTGAAGTGATGGAGAATAAACTAATCTGAAAGGTCCATTCTAGCCTTAGCATTTGATGAGTTAATGAAATGTAATTTATTTCCTTTTTTTCCTAAAGTTTGAATGCCAGCAGTATACTTATGGTGCAGCATGGAGCATGATAGATTGGATTTATTTTTCAGTGACCTCAAAGTGATCAATTTAAGACATCTGTTGGGAAATATGTAAATAATAAGTTCAGTAAGCAGCAGAGTCTAGGGGTATTCAGAACTGTCCTTCATGTAGTTTATGAAAATCATTTGGAAAAATGAACAACTCTGTTTATTCACAGTTAGCATGCTTAGAAGGAAGTAGAAGGCACTGATTTAAAATTTCCAAGCTAGAATTCTTGAATTTGAATCCTGGCTGTATCACTTATTAGCAGTGTGACCTTGGACAAATTAATTAACCTCTCTGTGTCTAGTTTCTTCATCAGTAAAGTGGGAGTAAAAATAGAACTTACCTTATAGAGTTGCTATGAAGATTAAATGAGTTTTTACATGTAAAGACTCTGGAGTATCTAGAATGATGCAAGATACATGGTACTCATTATTAACAATTTTATTGTCATGTTATTGCATAATATCATATAACTAGAATACATTATGTTATTTTATTTATAATTCTTAACTATTGAATTTGAGACCATAATTCATGTATGTCCAAAAGATACATTGTGTGTATTTGCTTACATTATCAATAAATGTTTTATAGCATTTCACTATTATTAATAGAGCAAATATTTTATAACTCTTAAATGCTGCATTATCATTGGGATTCAGTGCAGTTTTTGGCATGAAGGTTATGTGGTCTGAAGCACATCCATAATGACTAGCAGTGTTTTAAAGAAGTTCTGAGGTTTCAGATACACGTAGCTAATGTAACTGAAGTTGCTCTAATAATAAATTTAACATTTCGTTAGATCCTATATAGATTTTTATCTTCTCTCTATTCTGTGTTAATTTTAGTAGAATATTGAATTACAAGGAAAGGCAAAGAAAATAGCAGTGTTGACCTAGAATATTGCTATCAGATAAGAGTGTTTCAGTGATATATTCTTTCCAATGCACTGATTTCTCTGCTTATCTTGATTTTTATAACTGATTTATTTTATGCTTAATTATTCACCATAGGTCTAGAGTCTGTTTTATTAGTTCTTGGGTTTTTTATCCAGGAAAATTTTGTGAAACAGTATATATTTTATAAATAATTTGAGAGCATTTTTATAGTTTCTTCTCAGAAAATAATTATTGCTACTTTTAGATTCTAATTCCAAGACTTCAATTCAGATAAAATGGCAGTTGTTTTAGAGACCATTTATTTAATCATTGTAAAATAATGCTGCTTCCCTTTTCAGGACCAGGGTTCTGATCAAGCAGGAAAGGAGAAAGCAGAAGGTAAAGAAAAAATATTTTTATTGTGTCTCATAGTGTTACAAGAACAGTGATATTTTGGAGCATTTTTCCAAGGTTAATAAATTCACCTGAGTGAAACTGGAAGACCATCTTAGTTTCTTCATTCTTATAGATAGCTTAATTAGCTACCCTTTTTTCTCAGGCACAGAATTATGGAGCATTGTTGATTCTTGTCATCCAGTTCCAATATATCCCAAGTCCGATCACTTCTCACAGTTAGTACTATTAGCCCCCGTATCCACATGATTATCATTGGTTGCCCAGGGTACTATAACCTTATAACCTATCTCCTACTTTTTTTAGTGTTTTTTAAAAATAATTACATTGATTGTATTACATACTAAAGTTGGGCGTGTATCTTGCAAAAAAGTGATATATATCCCAAGGAAACTTCCATATGTACAGCTTGAGATATGTACATGCTTCTTTGGTTCTTTGTTGTTGTTAAATAGCAGACAAAATAGAGAGAGAGAAGAAGAAAGAGAGGAAGAAGAAGGACAGGGTACAGGGGAGAGAAAAGGGAGCACCAAATAAATGTCCAGGAGCAGTAGAATGGTTAAGCAACTTGTGGTATACCCAAGGTATAGCAGTGAAAATGTATCATCTGCATGCAATTATTGTAGATAAATCTCAAAAACAGAATGTTGAGCAAATGAAGAAACTCACAGAAAAATACAAGCAGTGAGATTTCATTTACAAAATGTCCTAAAACAGTAAAAATAGAGGTGAAAGTGAAAGTCGCTCAGTAGTGTCCGATTCTTTGCAAGCCTATGGCTATATAGTCCATGGAATTCTCCAGGCCAGGATGCTGGAGTGGGTAGCCTTTCCCTTCTCCAGGGGATCCTCCCAACCCAGGGATTGAACCTAGGTCTCCGGCATTGCAGATGGATTCTTTACCAGCTGAGCCACCAGGTAAACCCAAGAATACTGAAGTGGGAAGCCTATCCCTTCTCCAGCGGATCTTCCTGACCCAGGAATTGAACTGGGGTCTCCTGCATTGCAGGTGGATTCTTTACCAACTGAGCTACCAGGGAAGCCTCAGAGGTAGTAAAACTTAAAGAAAAGTTAAGGGAGTGATTGTGATGAAAGTAGGGTATTTGTTACCTCAGTGAAATGATGCCTTATTGTAAATTTAACCTGTTTTTTTTCTTGATTACTGCTGAGGCTGACTGTCTTTTCATTCAGATTTTCTGCTTCATGAGATACATTTCCAAGTATTTCTTTCATTTTTTATTTGGGTTTTTTGTCTTTTTCTTACTGTGTTTTTATATATCTAGGAATTCTTTTTCAGTTATATGTGTACTCAGTAGCTTTTATTTTTACTTTCTTACTGATATCTTTGAAGGAAAGTTCTCACTTTTAATGCTGTTGAATTTATCAAAAATTTTTTTGCTCTTTTATTCTTTTTTATTCTGTTCTTCACACAATTGCTAGCATGATTCTTTTTTTTTAGAAAAACACAAGCCAAAATTTATCATTTCCTTAAAAACCTCAATTGCTTTTCATTGCTTTTAGAATAAATCTGATTTAACCATAGCTTGACAATCCCAGGTGGTGTAGTGGTAAAGAATCCACCTGCCAATGCAGAAGATGTGGATTCAATCCCTGGGATGGGAAGATCCCCTGGAGTAGGAAATGGCAACTCACTCCATTATTCTTACCTGAGAAATCTTTTCTTGTCCTTCCATGGACAGAGGAGCCAGGTGGGCCATACATGGGGTCACAAGAGTCAGACATGGCTGAGGAGCACGCATGCGACCATAGCCTAAAAGGACTTAAAGGATCTGCATCCTGCCTGCTTCTCTGACCTTATGTTTCACTGCTCACCCTTTTTTTCATTGTATTTCAACCATAATGACCTTCTTTCTGCCATTCTTCTTCCCTGTCTCTGGAATAGTCTCCCTTGAGATATTTTGTGTCTGGCTTGTCAATATTTGGGTCTCAGCTAAAGTATCTGTTAGATTGACTTTCTCTGATCACTACATCTAAATAGCTTCCCACCCTCCAGTTACTCTTTCTTCAGTATTCCCTTCTATTTATCACTCTTTTCAAAGTCTGGTATTTTCTTATAAATTTATTGATTCTGTTCTCTTCTCCCACTCCATTAATATATATTCGTAAAAAAGGGATCTTAAACACTTTTAATCATTCTGTATCTCCTATGCCTAGAATTGTGTGTAACATAGGCACTTGATACTAAATAATCTATGAATGTAGTCTGTCCCCAGACTATTTTTTTAAAAAATAATCTTAAAAGTATTGGATCATTCTTTTGAACCTTTATAAGAAAAGACTCATGGCACTTTCCTAAAGGATTGACCTCTAGTCATGTCACTTTCTTACTCTTTGAAAATTTCATACCGTCCTTTGTCTCCTCAAGCCTCTCTTCCCCAACCCTGTTCTTTTTTCCTTGATACTAATTAGATGACCTTGTCTCATATTTCAATGGAAATAGAAGCTATCAGATGAGAATTATCTCACATTTCTACCACCAGTAGTATAGGAGGCTGTGAAATTTAGACTCTTTGGGCAAACTGCTAGTTTCATGGTTGACTTTAATTCGTTTGTAAACATATAGTGTGCCACAAGAATATAAAAATATTGTCATTTATTTGATTGCATTATTGCTTTTTATTATTTATGATTCTGCCTGAAACCATATAGTTGCTGCAATAACTTTCTATTTCTAATTATTTTAGGAATATTTTGAAAAGAAAAGGTTAAAATCAAAAATGAAATTACTGGGAGTTTTATCCCCTGTCAAAAATTCTACTGTCAGTTTAGACCTCCTTAACCTGTATATGGTAAATCAGATATCTTGCCAGAAGAAAATATCTGGTAAGTAAATTTTTCTAATACCATTTTTAAAATTTCAATGTGATTATAAGATTTAATTTTCTAATAAGTGTAATTTTAGAACTCAAAGGATGTGGAAAGGAAACTTTTAAAACTTAGTTGCCTGCTTAAATAAGAAGATTTGTTAATTTTTGCTTAAAATCTCTTATTCCTTAATCCATTTATTTTTATTTTTAGTTTATATAAATGTTATATAAAATTAATTTTATAAGGCATGGTTAGACTTATTACAGTGCAGCTGTTTCAGTTATTACATTATTCTGTCTTGGCAGTTAGTTACCAAAGTTCAGCTAAAGAGCAGGAAATAAATGTGTTTATTATCTTATACTATTTAGAAAATCTATTTAAAAAGGAAGAGCTGAAAAGATTTTTGTCTCAATGATTAGTTTCCTATCTCACAACATAAATAATTTCTCAGGCATTCTTGAGATGTTAATTGTAGTAGTCTTAATACTTCAAAATAAAGTTCATTTTGGCTTGCACTTTGATTCTTTAAGTAAATAAAAAAGTTTAATCAGACTACTTTTTTTTCTATCTCAAGGGACCTTTGTCTGATACTTAATTTTTAAAACAAGTGCTAAAATGAGAGCTTAAAAGAGTTCATAAATGATAGATAGAAATTGATTATAGTATTCTTAGTATCCCCTCTTTTCTTTTCTCTGTCATTTTTTGTTTCTCCCTCCACAGAGCAGTTTACAAAAGTAAAAACTTTTACTGTAGTAAAAGTAAATACATAATTCATGGACTTCAGGAATAAAATTTTTTGTTGTAAATCTGATTTTACTTTCTTTACTTATATAATATTGTTATCAACTGTACTCACATTTTACATTAGATCTTCAGATCTTAATCCTCATACAGCTCAAAGTTTGTGCCCTTTTGTCAGCCTCTGCCTATTTCCCCTTCTCTCTCATCCTCAGCCCCTGGAAACCACCTTCTACTCTGTGTTTCTATGAGTTCGACTTTTTTGTTTTTCCAAGGTTCCACATGTAAGTGATACCATGCCGTATTTGTCTTTTTCTGTCTGGCTTAATATTTTCAGGGTCCATCCATGTTGTCATAATTGGCAGGATTTTCTTCTTTCTCAAGGCTGAAGACTATTTTATGTATACACCACATCTGTTCATCCGTTGACAGACACTTAGGTTGTTTCCATATCTTGGTTATTGTGAATAATACTTCAGTGAATAATACTTCAGTGAACATGAGAGTGCAGATTTGTCTTCAGGATCCTTTTTCATTTCTTTTGGATATATATACCCAGAAGGGGTATTGCTGAATTTTGTGTTAGTCTTTTAATTTTTTGAGGAACCTCCATTCTGTTCTCCATAGTGGCTGAACCAATTTACATTTCCACTAGCAGTGCACAAGTGTTTCCTTTTCTCCACATTCTTGTCGGCACTTGTTATCTCTTGTCTTTTTGATAATTCCTTCTTACAGGTTTGAGAAGATGTGTTACTGTAGTTTTGCTTTGCATTTTCCTGATGATTACTAATATTGAGTGCCCCTTGCCATTTGTATGTCGTTTTTAGAAAAATATCTATTCAAGTCCTCTGCCCATATTTAAATTAGTTTTTTTTTTTGCTAATGAGTTATGTGAATTCTTTATATATTGTTGATATTAACCCCTTATCAAATATGTAATTTACAAATACTTTCTCCCGTTCCTTAGGTTGTCTTTTCATTTTGTTAATGGTTTCTTCTGTTATGCAGTAGCTTTTTAGTTTAATGTAGTCTCAGTTGTTTATTTTTGCTTCAGTTGCCTTTGTTTTGATGTCAAATGCAAAAAATTACCAAAATGGAGAACAAAGAGCTTACCCTTTATGTTTGCTATATTTTCTTTTAAGAGTTCTATAATTTTGAGTCAAACAGTTTTTACTTTTTTTTTTTTATTGGACCATGTGCAGCATATAGGATCTTAGTTCCTCAACCAGGGAACATCTTTATCTCAAACAGAGGGACACTGAGAGGAATCTAAATGAACAGGACTGCTGTTTTCCCCAATTTACTACACACTGTGCTTATACTCCTTTTTTGTCCTATCACATTCTCCATAACTTTTCCATTCTTCATCAAACCTCACGTAAAAATACTCAGGTTTAAACACTTCTTTGGGTCTTAATTTTCTTATGAAGTTTTCTATGTAAAACTTATATTAAATAAGTTTGTATATTTTCCTCTTGTTAACCCATCTTTTGTCACAGGAGCCCCAGGTGGGAGTTTAGAAGGGTAGAAGATAGAGGTATTTTTACTGTCCTTTAAAACAAGACTTTATAAGTAAGGCTCAACTGACATTCAGATAATGTTATGAACTGAATGTTTGTGTTCCCCCATCCAAATTGATGTATTGAAATTCCAGCTTGTAATGTAATGGTTCAGGAGGGACTTTTAGGAGGCAATTAGGTCATAAGGGTGGAACTCTCATGAATACAATTGTACCCTTATTAAAGAAATATCAACAACCTCAGATATGCAGATGATACCACTCTAATGGTAGAAAGTGAAGAGGAACTGAAGATTCTTTTGATGAGGGTGAAAGAGGAGAGTGTAAAAGCTGGCTTAAACCTCAACATTCAAAAAATGAAGATCATGGCATCCAGTTCCGTCACTTCATGGCAAATAGAAGGGCAGAAAGTAGATGCAGCGACAGATTTTCTTTTCTTGGGCTCCGAAATCATTGTGGACAGTGACTGCAGCCATGAAATTAAAAGACACTTGCTCCTTGGAAGGAAAACTATGAGAAGCCTAGACAGCATATTAGAAAGCAGAGGTGTCACTTTACTGACAAAGGTATGTATATGGTCAAAGCTATGGTTTTTTCAGTAGTCATGTGCTGATGTGAGAGCTGGATGTAAAGAGTGCGGCGTGCGAGAGAATTGATACGTTCAAATAAGTCAGCCCTAAAGGAAATCAACCCTGAATATTCATTGGAAGGACTGATGTTGAAGCTGAAGCTCCAATACTTTGTGAAGAACCAAGTCATTGGAAAAGACACTGATGCTGGGAAAGATTGAGGGCAAAAGGAGAAAAAGGCAGCAGAGGATGAGATGGTTAGATAGCATCACCGACTCAATGGACATGAATCTGAGCAAAGTCTGAGATAGTGAAGGACAGAGAAGCTTGGCATGCTGCAATCCATGGGGTTGCAAAGAGTTGAACACAACTTAGTGACTGAACAACAACAACAACGAAACCCCAGAGAGCTCTTTCTCCCTTTCTGCCATCTGAGAGCACAGGGAGAGAAGATGGTTGTCTGAGAAACAGGAAGCAGGCCCTCACCAGACACCAAATTTGCCAGCACCTTGATCTTGGACATCCCAGCCTCCAGACTGAGAAATAAATTTCTGTTTTTCATAATCCACCCAGTCTATGGCATCCAGTTACAGCAGCCTTGAAAGGACCAAGGTACTTAACTAAAAGGAAGGGCAGTGGTGCAGCTGGGCTTCAGAAACTGCTTGAATCAGAGGCTTTGAATTCAATCAGGATTCTTTTTCACTTCAGATATTAGCTTCATTCTCTCGGACTGCCTTCATCATTGGGGTTTAAAACATTACCTTAAAAAACCAGCCTTGCTCATCTCTCCTAGTTTTGCCATTAGAGAAATACTGAGAGATATTTCACCTGGTCCTGAACTTTTGAAAATTCCACTGAAGGAGCGTTGCCTTGCCCCAGGTCTTAGCACTGGAACAGTTACTCCTAAATAGAGGGAACAGTTACTCCTAAATAGAGGGAACAGTTCTTAATTCTTTTTGGGTTAGATGTCTACCCCTTCACGAATTATTTTTACTGAAAGGCAGGGTTTTATAAGATGGTGGAAAGTCTCCACTAGAACTGTATAGTTGATGCATGTGTAAGAAACATTTCCCAGAAAAGAAAAGTTGTTATAAGTACTGAACAGACGAAACAGAGACTTTTTCTATAAAGAGACACAAAGATTCTGCTTCTATAAATTTAAAAAATATAGTGAGGGAAATAGAGTTAATCACGAACAAGAAAGGATGGTAAGTGTTATAACCGAGAACCTATATAGTGCTATGAGAATGTGTAAGACAATATCTGATATGGTCTGGGTTTCAAGGAAGTATTAGAGGAAGAAAAAAGTAGAAGGGATTTAATAGAACCCCTTTCAAGAGGAGTATGTAAGATGATAAAGTAAAAAGAATGATTCAAAATATCTGAGATAGTATTGTAATGACTTCTAGCATATATAGAATACAGATGGTTTCAGTAAATTTCAAAAATGTGCGTTTATTTAATGAACATAGTATATCAAATGATGCTTTAAAAAGATTTTTTCTTATAATTTTTTATAAATTATATTTTTTTCATTCTAGAAACTGTGAGAAAACCAATGCATGTGAATATGAATAAAGACATAAAAATGCCCCTAAGAAAGCATGATATAGAACTTCCAATGTCACCTAACTGTGTACCATCTAAACTCTGCATTGATGATACAGAAAACAAGTAGGTTTTAGCTAGGTTATATTAATGTGTCTATCTGATGCATATTACATTAATATATGATATATATTATAACATCATACATTACTATATAGTATTTAAATGGTCATTATTGTTTTTACGTTTTACTCACTGGAAGATATACAGAGGAATTATTCTTCTATAATAGCTCCAGTTTTTGTTTGTTCAGCTACTATAATATCATTAGACTATTAAGACATTTATCAAATCACCAAATGTCCCTACTAAGATTTTGTACACATAGTTTGACTTTATCGTAAAATATCTCTCTTATAACAATATAATTTTTAGAAAACTCAATAATATGATCTGGAATGAATAGAGTTACTTATAGAGTTCCATATGTTTCCATATGTTTTCGTATTTGTATTTAACAGTATGAATTTTAAATAGATATATAAAGATGGTCAATTTTATTGCCATCTATATTTTTAACCTTAAAATTTTATTTTTGTTAGTGTATACTATCAAAGACTAGACACCAAGGAAGAACTTGATCCAGTTCAGGTGAGGTTTTTTTAAATTAAATTTTATAATTTTGATAGTTGTGATATGCCAACAAATGATATAAATTTTTCAAATACTGGAAAAACTTCATATTTATAATTATTCTTTTAAAAGTTTTTAATATAAGGAACCTACACCTTAAGAATATTTTAACCAGTTGCTTATGAGAAACATTTTGGAGTTCTGATAATGTAGATGAGGCCTATGTGTACATAATATTTGCTTATGCTTGTTACTGACAAGCTGTAAAGGATAGTTCATTCGGAGATTCCTGTTTTTGGTTCATGTGATCATTGAGTAATTAATCTCTTCACACAGTGATCAGATTATTTGATTTCATATGAAACTGTGATTTTCGATAGTCTTGTTGATCCTAGGATTATTTTTCAAAGTATTGCAAATGATTATTTTTTTAGCAAATTTTAATTTTTAAAAATTTTATTTACTTATTTTTAAATTGAAGTATAGTTGATTTACAATGTTGTGTTAGTTTCAGGTATACAGCATAGTGGCTTAATTATATATATATTTAAATTTGTTTCCTTTATTATTGTTGTTCAGTAGCTCAGTCGTCTCCAACTCTTGGTGATCCCGGGGACCGCAGCACACCAGGCTTCCCTGTCCTTCACTGTCTCCCAGAGTTTGCTCAGACTCTTGTCCATTGTGTCAGTAGTGCCATCCAACCAAGCATCTTTTAATTTCATGGCTGCAGTCACTGTCTGCGGTGATTTTAGAGCTCAAGAAAAGGAAGTCTGTCACTGTTTCTTATTTTTTCCCATCTATTTGTTATGAAGTGATGGCATTAGTTTTTTTAATGTTTTTCTTTATGCTGCTGCTGCTTCTGCTAAGTCGCGTCAGTCGTGTCTGACTCTGTGCGACCCCATAGATGGCAGCCCTGACCAGGCTCCTGTCCCTGGGATTCTCCAGGCAAGAACACTGGAGTGGGTTGCCATTGCCTTCTCCAATGTTTTTATAGGTTGTTACAAAATATATATTTTAAAGTATTTGTTTATATATTTATTTGGAAGCATCAGCTCTTAACTTGCAGCACACAAGTCATGTGGGAACTTTTGCTGAGGCCATGGACTCTCTAGTTGTGGCATGTGTGTTCTTCCTATGGGCTCTGGAGCACATGCACTCAGTAGTAGCAGCATGCAGGGTTAGTTGCTCTACAGCTTATGTGACCTTAGTTCCCAGACCAGGGATCAGACCCGTATCTTCTGCATTGCAAGGTGGATTCTTAACCCCTGGACCACCAAGGAAGTTCAAGTTATTACAAAGTATTGAGTATAGTCCTCTGGGCTATCCAGTAGGTTCTTATTGGTTATTCACTTTGTATATAGTAGTGCATGGGTGCTCAGTCATGCAGTCATGTCCATCTGATTCTTTGTGACCCACATGGACTGTAGCCCACCAGGCTCCTCTGTCCATGGAATTTTCCAGGCAAGAATACTGGAGTGAGTTGCCATTTCCTCCTCCAGGGGATCTTTCTGACCCAGGGATTGAACCCACGTTTCCTGTGGCTCCTGCATTAGCAGCTAGATTCTTTACCACTGAGCCACTTGGGAAGCATATGTGTATATGTTAATCCCAACTTCCTAGTTTATCCCTCCCCACTTTCAACGTTGGTAACTGTAAGTTTGTTTTCTATGTCTATGGGTCTATTTCTGTTTTGTAGATAAGTTCATTTGTATCTATTTTTTTAGATTCCACTTATAAGTGATATCCTATGATATTTGTCTTTCTCTGTCTGTGTTACTTTTCTTAGTATGGTTATCTCTAGGTCTATCCATGTTGCTGCAAATGGCATTATTTTGTTCTTTTTTATAACTGAGTAAATATATATATACCACATATTCTTTATCCATTCATCTGTTCATGGACATTTAGGTTGTATCTTTTCAAATTATGGTTTTTTTCAGATATATCCCCAGGAGTGGGATTGCAGGAGCATATGATAGCTCTATTTTTAGTTTTTAAGGAACCTTCATACCATACTCCAAAGTGAATCTGTAAATTGCCTTGGGTAGGGAGTCATTTTAACAACATTAATTCTTCCAGTTCAGGAACATGGTATATCTTTCCACCTGTTTGTGTCATCTTCAGTTTCTTTCATCAGTGTCTTACCATTTTCAGAGTATAGGTCTTTTGCCTCCTTAGACAGGTCTCTTTCTAGGTATTTTCATCTTTGTGATGTGATGGTAAGTGAAATTGTTTCCTTAATTTCTCTTTCTGATCTTCCATTGTGAATGTATGGAAATGCAATAGATTTCTGTATGTTAATTTTGTATCCTGCAACTTTACCACATTCACTGATGTGCTCTAGAAGTTTTCTGGTAGCATCTTTAGGGTTTTCTATGTATGAAAGTCTCTCAGTCATGTCTGACTCTTTGTGACCCCATAGACTATACAGTCCATGGAATTCTCCTGGCAGAATACTGGAGTGGGTAGCTGTTCCTTTCTCCAGGGGATTTTCCCAACCCAGGGATCAAACCCAGGTCTCCCACATTGTGGGCAAGTTTTTTACCAGCTGAGCCACCAGGGAAGCAAATATAGTGTTATGTCATCTGCAAATAGTGACAGTTTTACCTCTTTTCCAATTTGAATTTTTTTTTTAATTTCTCTTTCTTTTTTGACTGCCACGGCCAGGACTTCCAAAACTGCACTGAGTAAAAGTGGCAAGTGTGGACATCCCTGTCTTGTACCTGATCTTGGAGGAAATGTGTTGAGTATGATGTTTACTGTGGGTTTGTCCTAAATGGCCTGTATTATGTTGAGATATGTTCCCTCTATTCCCACTTTCTGGAGAGTTTTTATCATAAATGGATGTTAAATTTTATCAAAAGCTTTTCTGCATTTATTGATATGGTCATATGACTTTTATTCTTCAGTTTGTGAATGTGGTATATATTACACTGATTGTAGATATTGAAAAATCTTTGTATCCCTGGGATAAATACCACTTGATCATGGCATTTGTTTTTCAGTCGCTAAGTCGATTTTACTCTGCATCCCATGAATTGCAGCATGCCACGCTTCCCTGTCCTTCACTATCTCCCAGAGTTTGCTCAAACTCATGTCCACTGAGACTGTGATGCCATCCAACCATCGCATCCTCTGTCTCCCCCTTCTTCTCCTGCCTTCAATCTTCCCTAGCATCAGGGGCTTTCAGTCAGTTCTTTGTATCAGGTGGCTGAAGTATTGAATTTTTGGCTTTAGCATCAGTCCTTCCAATGAATAGTCAGGGTTCATTTCCTGACTATTGATCTTGCAGTCCAAGGGACTCTCAAGAGTCTTCTCCAGGACCACAATTCAAAAGCAGCAGTTCTTCAACACTAAACCTTCTTTATGGTCCAGCTCTCACATCCATACATGACTACTGGTATATGATCCTTTTAATGAATTCTTGGATTCAGTTTGCTAATACTCTGTTGAGGATTTTTCATCAGTGATATTGGCCTGTGATTTTCTTTTGGGGAGTACCTTTGTCTGTTTTCTGTATTAGGGTGATGGTGGCTTCATACCATGAGTTTGGAAGTGTACCTTTCTCTGCAGTTTTAGAAATAGTTTCAGAAGGATAGTTGTTAACTTTTCTCCAAATGTTTGGTAAAATTCATGTGTTAAGTCTTCTGGTCCTGGACTTTTGTTTATTGAAAGTTTCAAAGTTACAGGTTTAATTTCAGTACTTACAATTGGTCTGTCATATTTTCTATTTCTTCCTTGTTCATTCTTGAGAGATTGTACCTTTTTAAGGATTTATAAACCTGGGACCTGGGTCTCCTGCTTTGTAGGCAAATTCTTTACCGTCTGAGCCACCAGTAAAACCCAGCAGTCTCTTGTGGTCCTTTGTATTTCTGTGGTGTTGGTTGTAACTTCTTTTTCATTGCTAATTTTATTGATTTGGGGCTTCCCTGGTGGCTCAAACAGTAAAGAATCTGCCTGCAGACCCTGGTTTGATTCCTGGATCAGGAAGATCCCCTGGAGAAGGGAGTGGCTACCCACTCCAGTATACTTGCCTGGAGAATTCTATGGGCAGAGTAGTCTGATGAGCTACAGTCCATGAGGTCACAAAGAGTCAAACACAGCTGAGTGACTAACACTTTCACTTTATTGATTTGGACCCTTTCCCTTTTTTCCTTGTTGATTCTGAGTAAAAGTTTATCAATTTTGTTTATCTTTTCAAAGAACTAACTTTTAATTTTTTGATTTTCTGTTGTTTTTTAGTGTCTACTTCATGAGACTTATGAATTCTTTCCTTCTACTAATTTTGGGTTTTGTTTATTCTTCTCTCTCTAGTTGCTTTAGGTATAAGATTAGATTGTTCATTTGAGATTTTCCTTGTTTCATGATATAAACTTATATCACTATAAACTTCCCTCTTAGAGCTACTTTTAGCAAATAAAATTCTATTCAATTAGAAAATGAACAGATTGTGATTGAAGTTTGAAATATTAAGATCTAAGGCTATGGTAATGTTTATCCTTTCTTGTCTTTAAATTGCTAAAGTTTTTTTTCTTTTTTTAAATTTTATTTTATTTTTAAACTTTACAATATTGTATTAGTTTTGCCAAATATCGAAATGAATCCTCCACAGGTATACCTGTGTTCCCCATCCTGAACGTTAAACTACAGAAAGATAAAAACAGTGATACTAAAATCTCTTGAAAATCTCATCAGCTGTCCTGTGTATTAATGAAACTGAGGCTTTCCATTTTTAGGAGATGTCATGTAGTAGAATGGGACCTGAGGGTGTAGAGGACCAAGAATGATAAAGTCCAGTGAAAAGGAGCTCTTCAGTATAATCTTAGCTGATAAACTCTCTGGTCCTAATAAGTCTTGTCAATTGCTGATTGACTTGCCTTTCTTTCCTTGGAACTTTTTCTGCAGCTCATGACCTTTTTTGCTTCTATTTTTCACTTTTCTCATCTCTCGTTTATACATTTTGGCAAATGAAATGATTGTGTCTTTCCTGTAGTTATCACAAGTCATGGGTTCACATAGAATGTTTTAACCTCAGTTCAACAGAACAGAAAACTGCATTTTCGCTCCACTATCTTTTTCAGCAGAAGTATCTTCCATTGGAAATACTATAAAACAAAATTTCATTCCCAGAATAGTACCTAGTCTTCAGAAAGTTGCATATAAAAAAAGGCAGGATGAATAAGTGTCTTTGAATCGAAGGTTCTTAGCATTTTGATACCATTATATTTTATGATACGTTCTTATTTATAGATTTTAAAATATTAGTTGTAACTTGCTGTAGATATAGTCACAATAGGATATAAATTAGGTATAAAGTTCCTCTTAGGGCAAAAACATTAATTTTCTGCACTGTAGGAAATTATGAATTCAAAAACTGAAATGTTGTTTAAAAATATTTGAAAAAATCATTTTTTAGTAAAATTGATAGTGAAACTGAAAATCGTTTAGTGTGTTACATAATAGTATGACTGTAATCACAGTAAATGAATAGTTGGTGATGTCATGGTGGCCCAGTAGATGTGTTATAGAAAGGGTCCTGTGAATAGCAATATATAACTTCAGTGATATCATAGTAGCCTATATTAAGTATGAATTATGATGACTTGATTCTTTTCATGATTTGACAGATGCCAACTGGGTATATGCATTTCAGTTATAATTACACAAATATGTAGAGATGTGTAATGCTAAAATGTTTAATTATTTATGCACTAAGGTTAATACTAAAAATTCAAAATTTAAAGTTCTGAAATGTATCTTTCATAGAAAATGCCAAGAAGTGATTTTTTATTAAATTTACATAGATTTAAAAAATGAAATTATTAAAGATTACTGTGTGTGTGCTTGTGCTTAGTCACTCATTTGTGTCTGACTTTTTGTGACCCCATGGACTGTAGCCCACCAGCCTTCTCTGCCCATAGTATTTTCCAGGCAAGAATACTGGAGTGGGTTGCCATTTCATCCTCTAGGGGATCTTCCTGACCGGAGACTGAACCTGTGTCTCTTGTGTCTCCTGCATTCCTGGCAGATTCTTTACCTGCTGAGCCATCAGGGATTATTGTAATAATATATAATGATAGTGAGGAAAATGGTTATATAAATGCTGTGTCTTATTAGAAGGAATATTTATTTTGAATTCCTCTCAATTTTAGCATGCAGTGGTTTATGCCATATTTATTATTTATAAATTAATTTACAATTATAAATTTATTAGTTATAGTTATGGTATTTTATAGCTATGTAATATACACCATGATTCACTTTTATTAAAGTATGTTTTCTGTTTTTCAGAAAAGAAAAATTGAAGTACTGATATTATGTTTCAGTGATATGTGTTAGCCTTATTAATCTAAGAACCCAATAATTTTTGAAGGATGCAGTGAAAAATATTCCATTATCTTTCATTTTGTATTTATAAGACTAAAACTTGCATCCTAGATCTGCTTAAAACTCATGCTTATTCTTTTAAATAATTTATAGGCTAGAGAATGAAATGCTCTATAATCTATTTAAATAATCTCCTACTAATAGATTATAGATTAGTGATTATCTGCAGAAGGGTAAATAATGCAATACTTAATAGAGCAGAAGACAGCAACAAGAGTCTTTTATACCTGTCCAAGGCATATTGATCAGTCCTGGGTGTTCTTTGGAAAGAATGATGCTAAAGCTGAAACTTCAGTACTTTGGCCCCCTTAGGCGAAGAGTTGATTCATTGGAAAAGACTCTGATGCTGGGAGGGATTGAGGGCAGGAGGAGAAGGGGATGGCAGAGGATGAAATGGCTGGATGGCATCACCGACTCGATGGATGTGAGTTTGAGTGAACTCCGGGAGTTGGTGATGGACAGGAAGGCCTGGCGTGCTGCGATTCATGGGGTCGCAAAGAGTTGGACATGACTGAGCGACTGAACTGAACTGAACTGAAGGCATATTGTCACGTTGTGAAGTTTTAGTGAAGTATTTAATAGTTTATTTGGAGGGATTTGAAGAAAAGTGAGAAGAACTGAAATGAAATTATAAGATACAAAGGAAAATTGATTGAAAAAAAAAAGAAAAAAATTTGGTCTGGGACTCACTTCTCACTGCCCTGGAGAAGTTAATATTTGAGCCAATATATAATATTCCCCTCTCTTTTGATTTGTTTGTGTGTTACTCACTCTGAGGAATGAATTTGTCTCTGTGCTTCTGCCACTGTTTCTCTGACACTGAGATGTATTATAAGACTTTATTTTCAATTTTCCCTTACTTTAAACCTTTATATTTTTTTGAAGCCTTTCAGTATCTCTTTTTGTCTCCCTCTCTCTTTTTTTCTATTTCTGTCATTGATTTTATTTGGACTTATCTCTATGTTTCATGGCTTACAGATAAATATGTACTGCAGATGTAAATTATTATTGCTGGATAGATTAATGTTGAGCCAATAAAATATCTTTCCACATTAATAAATGGATTATTTCAATTATTTTTCTCAATAGTCTTCCAATCCTTTCTGCATTTTGCACTCAATGATATTGATATTCAGAAATATTAAAGTAGCAGTCTAAATTTTTACTCAGTAGATGGAAAAACTGAGTTAGGTATAGCTGTTTTCTTGAAAAGATTACGTGATTTCTATGAGAGAAATTTAACTTTTATTTACTCAGATCCTGGTGTTCTGGGTATTTTTTAACCAGTGTAAAATATGTAGCTCACCATAGTATCAACTGTATTATTTTAATAATCACTCAAATACTGATATGCTTTCATTGTTAGAAACTTTTATTTTCAATAGGGTGCAATTATTTTCTTTTAGATTAAAATAATACATTTTTTGAATATATGTGTATTCACTTAAATGGCATTTTATAATAAATAATTTAAATTGTGTATCTGTACATTACCATTTTGGCAGCTCTTCCTTTCTTTTTCAGCTCAGTAATGTTAATTATTCTCATTCCTTGGTTTCTAAATTAAATGAAAATCAAGATACTTTCAATCCATCATATGAAACAGCACAATCTGGACCATTATTTAAAAGATTAAACAGGTAAGCAAAGATGTTGAAGGTAATAAAGAACCTGTAGCATTTGTTTCTTAAATTATTAATTTGCTTTTAACAGACACAACTATTTTTAGTTAGAGATATAAACAGACCTAAATATTACTGCCAGAATAAAAACACTATCAATAAAATATAGTATTTCATTAAATCACTTTTAAATAATTATTGTCGAATTGACCTTTAACTAATTTATTTAAAAAAATATTTGGGGCCAAGGTGTTTTGCACCCGTTTTATAATTTCCATGAATTACTAGTTTCCTTTACTGTGTCATATCATATTAACTTCTTTTTCATATCTGGTAGTTGATCAGTGCCCTATTTTTATTTTCTAGATGTCTGTATATAAACCCTAGTTTTTTTTTTTTTAATCCATTGAAATTGTCAAACCAGTTTGAATTATTTCTTGTTAATTGTGATGAGAAACCTTGACTCTGCAATCCTATCCAAGTCTTCATATTAATAGATAGCACCACTATTCACTCAGTTGCTTAAGCCAAAATAAAAGTTGTCCTTGATTTCTTCCTTTTCTTTATCTCTCAATATACATTTCACCAACAAAGTATTGTCATTTCTGCATTCTAAGAAACCTTAATATTATTTACTTATGTTTTCATCTCTAATGGTTCCATCCCAGTCTAAGCAAACACTGCTTCTTGCCTGGAGAATTGTAAAAGCCACAAAACACTACTTTTTTCTCTTTGTTCTGAGATTTCTCAAAAACAACTTTATTAATGTATAATCAACATATAACAAACTGAACTTACCTAAAATGTGCACTTTGGTAAGTTTTGGCGTATTTTAAAAATAATGAACTTACTCATCGTCTCCTGTAGTTTCTTGGGCACCTTTGTAAATCCATTCTTCTGGTCATTTCACATCACTTACTCCCATCCCAAGGCAAACGTTGATGTGATTTCTGTTACTATCGATTAGTCTGTAAGTGGCATTATACAGTATGTTTTCCCATTTTTGGTTTTTTTTTTTTTCACTCAGCATAATTACTTTGAGATTCATCTTTGTTGTTTATTGTGTGTTCAGTAAATCCATTTCTTTTTATTGCTGAGTAGTTTTCCATTGTATGAATATAGCAAAATTTATTCATCTGTTGATAGACAGTTGGTTTTTTTCCTTCCAGTTTTGGCTATTCCAAAATGAAGCTACTATGAACATTGATGTTGAAATCTTATTTGAATATATGTTTTCATTTCTGTTGGGTAAATATCTACAGGGCTTCCCTCATAGCTCAGTTGGTGAAGAATCTGCCTGCAATGCAGGAGACCCAGGTTTGAGTCCTGGGTTGGGAAGATTCTGTGGAGAAGGAAATGACAACCAACTCCATATTCTTGCCTGGAGAATCCCATGGACCAAAGAGCCTGGCAGGCTACAGTCCATGGGGTCGCCCAAGAGTCAAACATGACTTAGCAACTAAACCACCACCAGATATCTACATATGGAATGGCTAGTGTATGTTTAACATTTTAAGAAACTGGCAGACTTGTTTCCCAAGTGATTTGTGTCATTTCTACATTCCCATCAGCAAAGAATGAGAGCTCCATTTGCAGTACATTCTTGACAACACTTGGTATGGTTAGTCTTTTAAAATTTATGCTATTTTAGTCAACATGTACTGGTATCTTATTGAGATTTTAATGATGTTGGCATCTTTTCATGTGCTTACTAATCATTTATGTATCTTTGGTGAAATGCTTAGCTTTTTCACTTTCTTAATGGTGTCTTCTTGATACCAACCTTTTTTTTTTTTTTAACAAAGGTTTTAATTTTGATGAAATGCAGTTGGTTAATTTTTTATTTATGAATCATGCATATGGTGTCAAAGCTAGTGAATCTTTGCCTGAGGCAAGGTTATGAAGATTTTCTGTTCTGTTTACTTCTGTCTTGTGGTTTTCAATATAACATTTTCCACTTTGAGTTAATTTTTTATGTATGGTGTGAGGAACATTAGGATATGGTGTGATGAAATAAGGAACTAATTTCATCATTTGCATTTATGGAAAGAAAAGAATATCTTTACCCCATTGAGTGCTTTGAGACGTTTGTTAAAAATTAATTGACAAAAGTATAAATTATTTTCCCCTGTAATCTCAGTTCCGTTCTATTGAAAAGTCATGTCTGTTTTTATGTTTGTCACACTGTCTCAACTACTAAAGCTTTACCGTAAGTTTTGAAATTGGGAATTGTATTAGTCCTCCAATTTATTCTTCTTTTTCAAAAATGTTTTAGCTTGTCTTAGTCCTTTGCATTGTCATATGAATTTTAGGATCAGCCTGTCCATTTCTGGGGAAAAGGAAGTTTAATTTGATTTTTATAGGGATTGTTTTGAATCTTTAGACCAATTTTGGGAAAATTTTAACATTTTAACAATAGTGGCTCTTCTAATCCATGAACATGAAATGTTTCTAGTCAATTTTTGTTATATGTATGTCATAAGAGCTTTATTCTTAATAGCCCCAAACTTGAACTAACCGAGATGTCCATTAAGAATAGAATATTACATGATATTCATATAATGGAATAGTACACAGAAATGAAAAAAGTGAGCTACTAATATATGTCATAGCAAGCAAGAATATGCATAAATCTCAACACAAAAAGAGAATCATTGTATAATTTAATTTATATGACATTCAGACAGCAAGCAGAATAGTGGTTACTTTTTGGAGGTGTGAACTTAGAGGGCACGAGAGAACTTTCCAGTGTACTTGAAGTGAGCTTTTCTTTCTCCTCAGCTTTATTGACCTATAATCTGATGAATAAAAATTGTATGTATTTAAGTTGTCTGCTCTGATGATTTAATAGGCATACACATATTCAAATGATTACCACAATCAAGCTAATTGACACATCGATCACCTCACATAGTTACCATTATTATATGTATGGTGAGACCATTTAAGATCTATTCTGTTAACAAATTTCAAGAGTAAATGTAGCATTAAGACTATAGTCACCGTGTTGTACAGATCCCCAGAGCTTATTCATCTTGTGACTGGAAATTTGTACACTTGGACCAATATCTCTCCATTTCCCCCACTCCCTCAGCCCCTAGCAACCATGATAGTACCCTCTGCCTTTTTTAATTTGGGATTCTACATTTAAGTGAGATCTTACAGTATTTTTCTGTGTCTGGTTATTTCACTTAGCGTAATATTCTCCCTGTTCATTCATGTTGTCATAAATAGGAGAATTTTTATTTTTAGGGATGAATAATATTCCATCTTACTTAACTTACATCCTTTTTTTCTCAGTAATTACAATAGTTTTCTATGTAATGAAATTAATTACAGTAGCTTTCGATAAGCCTCATGTTTATATTGTTAAATAAGTATTTTATTCTTTTTATGCTGTTATGAATGGAATTATTTTCATTTAAAAAAATTTTTTTGAGGTATAGTTGATTTACACTTGTTAATTTCTGCTGTATAGCAAAATGACACAGTTAAACATATATATTTCTTTTTCATATTCTTTTCTGCTATAGTTTATTACAGGTTATTGAATGTAGTTTCCTGTGCTATACAGTAGGACCTTGTTTATCCATCCTATATGTAATAGCTTGCATCTACTAATCCAAAACTCCTAATCCTCCTCTCCCCCAAACCCCACTTGGCAACCACAAGTCTGTTCTCTATGTCCATGAGTCTGTTTCATAGATAGGTATGTTTGTGTCCTATTTTAGATTCTACATATAAATGATATCATATGGTATTTGTCTTCCTCTTTCTGACTGACTTTGCTTAGTGTGATAACATCTATGTCCATCCATGTTGCTGCAGATAGCGTTATTTCATTCTTTTTTATGGCTGAGTAATATTCCATCATATATATTTAATATATATCTTTTTATCCATTCCTCTGTCAGTGGACATTTAGGTTATGTCCATGTCTTGGATAGTGTAAATAGTACTGCTACAAATATAGAGGTGCATGTATCTTTTGAATTATAGTTTTATCTGGGTATATGCCCAGAAATGATATTGTTGGATAATATGGTAATTCTATTTTTAGCTTTTTAAGGAGCCCCTCCATACTGTTTTCCACAGTGCTGTACCAAATTACATTCCTTCCAGTAGCAAAGGAGGGTTCCTTTTACTCCACACCCTCTCTAGCATTTATTTGTAGACATTTTAATGGTGGCCATTCTGACTGGTGTGAGGTCAGAAGTTTTGATTTGCATTTCTCGAATAGTTAGAGAAACTTTTCATGCACCTATTGGCTATACATATGTCTTCTTTGGAGAATTGTCTATTTAGGTCTTCTGCCCATTTTTGAATTGGGTTATTTATTTCTTTGTTACTGAATTATAAGAGCTGTTTCTCTATTTGGGAAATTAATCCCTTGTCAGTTGTATCATTTGCAAATATTTCCTCCCAGTCTATAGGTTGTCTTTTCATTTTGCTTATGGTTTCTTTTGCTGTGCAAAAGCTTGCAAGTTTGATTAGATCCCATTTGTTTATCTTTGCTTTTATTTCTGTTGCCTTGGGAGACTGACCTAAGAAAATACTGGGTAGAATTTATGTCAAAGAATGTTTTGCCTGTGTTCTCTACTAGACATTTTACAATGTCTTGTCTTATATTTAAGTCTTTAGGCCCTTTTGAGTTTATTTTTGTGTAATTTGGAAGGGTGTGCTCTTAATCTTAACTTCATTGATTTCTGTGTAGCTAACTTTCCCAGTACTGCTTGCTGAAGAAACTGCCCTTTCCCCATTGTGTATTCTTACCTCCTTTGTCACAGATTAACTGTCTGTAGTTGCATGGGTTTATTTCTGGGCTGTCTACTCTGTTGTATTGATCCACATGTCTGTTTTTGTGACAGTCACATGCTGCTTTGATTTCTACAGCTGTGTAGTATTATCTGAAGTCTAGGAGAATTACGACTCCTGCTCTGTTCTTTTCCTCAGGATACTTTGGCAATTCTGGGTATTCTATAGTTCCATATAAGTTTTAGGATTATTCATTCTAGTTCTGTGAAAAAACATCATGGGTAATTTAATAAGGATCGCATTGAATCTGTAGATTGCTTTGGATAGTATGGCCATTGTAACAGTATGGATTCTTCCAACCCAAGAACATGGGGTATCTTTCCATTTCTTTGAATTATCTTCAATTTCTACTGTTAATGTGTTGTAGTTTTCAGATATGTCTTTCACCTCCTTAGTGAGGTTTATTCCCAAGCATTTTTTGATGCAGTTTTGCAAGATAATGATTTTTTTCATGTTCCCTTTCTCTTATTTTATTGTTAATGTAAAGAAATTGAACCAATTTCTGTATATTAATCTTGTATCCTGCTACTTTGCTGAATTTATTAGTTATAATAATTTTTGTATGGAGTCTTTAGTGATTTCTATATATAATATTATGTCATCTTACCATCAAGTGGTAAATTGACAATTTTGCTACTTCCCTACCAGTTCAAATACCTTGTATTTCTTTTTCTTTTCTGATTGCTGTGGCTGGGACTCCCAATACTATGTTGAAGTGAAGTGATGAGAGTGGGTATCCTTTTTTGGTTCCAGATTTTAGCATAAAGGATTTTAGCCTTTCACCATTGAGTATTATATAACTATGAGTCAGACATAAATATTTTGTATTATGTTGAAATATATTCCCTCTCTACCCTTTCATAAGGGTTTCAGTCATGAATTGATGTTGAATTTTATCAATTTTTTTTTCTGTATCATGTGGTTTTTATCTTTTCTTTTGTTGATATATCACATTGATTTGTGTATGTTGAACCATTCTTGTAATTGTGGGATGACTCCAACTTGGTAATCATGTATGGTCTTTTTTATGTGTTGTTGGATTTGATTTCCTAAGGTTTTGTTGAGAATTTCTACATCTATGTTCATCAAAGATACTGGCCTGTAGTTTTCTTCTTACTGAAAAAACAGTGGGTCAGCAGTGAAATCAAAGAAGAAACTTAGAAAATACCTTGAGGTTGGGTTCTCTGGTGGCTCAGTGTTAAAGAGTCTGCTTGTTAATGCAGGAGACACAGGTTTGATCCCTGGTCCAGGAAGATCCCACATGTCATGGAGCAGCTAAGCCCATGTGCCACAACTACTGAACCAGTGGTCTAGAGGCCAGGAACTGCAACTACTGAGCCTGTATGCTTCAATATGGACTCAGTACTGAAGCCTGCATGCCCTAGAGCCTGTGCTCCACAACAAGAGAAGCCACCATAATGAGAAGCCCATGCCCACAATGAAGAGTAGCTCTGGCTCGCTGCAACTAGGGAAAAGCCTGCACAGCAATGAAGACCCAGCAAAGCCAAACATTAATTAATTAATTAAAAAATACCTTGAGGCAAATGACAAAACACAACCTTACAAAATTTATGGAATACAGCAAAAGGTGTTCTTAGAGGGCAGTTCATAGCAATACTGGCCTTCTTTAAGAAACAATAAAAATCTTAAACAACACAACCCACCACCTACAAAGAATTAGACAAAGAACAATACCATGTTCATGGATTGGAAGAATCAATATAGTAAAAATGAGTATACTACCCAAAGCAATTTATAGATTCAACGCAATCCCTATCAAGCTACCAACAGTATTCTTCACAGAGCTAGAACAAATAATTTCCCACAATTTGTATGGAAATACAAAAAACCTCGAATAGCCAAAGTGATCTTGAGAAAGAAGAATGGAACTGGAGGAATCAACCTACCTGACTTCAGGCTCTACTACAAAGCCACAGTTATCAAGACAGTATGGTACTGGCACAAAGACAGAAATATTGATCAATGGAATAAAATAGAAAGCCCAGAGATAAATCCACACACATATGGACACCTTATCTTTGACAAAGGAGGCAAGAATATACAATGGATTAAAGACAATCTCTTTAACAAGTGGTGCTGGGAAATCTGGTCAACCACTTGAAAAAGAATGAAACTAGACCACTTTCTAACACCATACACAAAAATAAACTCAAAATGGATTAAAGATCTAAACGTAAGACCAGAAACTATAAAACTCCTAGAGGAGAACATAGGCAAAACACTCTCTAACATACATCACAGCAAGATCCTCTATGACCCACCTCCCAGAATATTGGAAATAAAATCAAAAATAAACAAATGAGACCTAATTAACCTTAAAAGCTTCTGCACATCAAAGGAAACTATTAGCAAGGTGAAAAGACAGCCTTCAGAATGGGAGAAAATAATAGCAAATGAAGCAACCGACAAACAACTAATCTCAAAAATATACAAGCAACTCCTACAGCTCAACTCCAGAAAAATAAACGACCCAATCAAAAAATGGGCCAAAGAACTAAATAGACATTTCTCCAAAGAAGACATACAGATGGCTAACAAACACATGAAAAGATGCTCAACATCACTCATTATCAGAGAAATGCAAATCAAAACCACTATGAGGTACCATTTCACACCAGTCAGAATGGCTGCAATCCAAAAGTCTACAAATAATAAATGCTGGAGAGGGTGTGGAGAAAAGGGAACCCTCTTACACTGTTGGTGGGAATGCAAACTAGTACAGCCACTATGGAGAACAGTGTGGAGATTCCTTAAAAAACTGGAAATAGAACTGCCTTATGATCCAGCAATCCCACTGCTGGGCATACACACTGAGGAAACCAGAAGGGAAAGAGACACGTGTACCCCAATGTTCATCGCAGCACTGTTTATAATAGCCAGTACATGGAAGCAACCTAGATGTCCATCAGCAGATGAATGGATAAGAAAGTAGTGGTACATATACACAATGGAGTATTACTCAGCCATTAAAAAGAATATATTTGAATCAGTTCTAATGAGGTGGATGAAACTGGAGCCTATTATACAGAGTGAAGTAAGCCAGAAGGAAAAACATCAATACAGTATACTAACGCATATATATGGAATTTAGAAAGATGGTAACAATAATCCTGTGTACGAGACAGCAAAAGAGACACTGATGTATAGAACAGTCTTATGGACTCTGTGGGAGAGGGAGAGGGTGGGAAGATTTGGGAGAATGACATTGAAACATGTAAAATATCATGTAAGAAACGAGTTGCCAGTCCAGGTTCAATGCACGATACTGGATGCTTGGGGCTAGTGCACTGGGATGACCCAGAGGGATGGTATGGGGAGGGAGGAGGGAGAAGGGTTCAGGATGGGGAACACATGTATACCTGTGGCAGATTCATTTTGATATTTGGCAAAACTAATACAATTATGTAAAATTTAAAAATAAAATAAAATTTAAAAAAAAGAAAAAAAAAAGAATTAGACAAAGAACAAACAAAACCTAAAGTCAGCCAAAGGAAGCAGATAATGAAGATCAGAGGAAATACAATAGAGATTAAAAACAGTAGAAAAACAATATAACCGAGTTACTTCATTGAAAAGGTAAACAAAGTTAACAAACCTTCGGCCAGGCTCACAAGGAAGAAAAGAGAGAAGACCCAAAAAAAGGAAAGTAAGAAATGAAAGGATAAATCATAATTGATACTGCAGAAGTACAAAAAAAATTAAGAAATTACTGTGAATAATTATTTGCCAACAAATTTGATAACCTAAAAGAAATGGACAATTTTCTAGAAACATACAGCTTGCCAAAACTGAGTAAAGAAGAAATAGATAAATTTAACTGGCCAATTGCTAGAAATAAAATAGAATCTGTAATAATAATAATAAACACCCCTACAAACATAAGTCCAGGACCAGATGGCTCCACAGGTGAATTCTACCAAACATACAGAGAAAAAATTATACCAATTCTTTTCAAACTCTTCCAAAAAATTGAAGAAGAAGGAATACTCCCAAAGACATTCTATGAAGCCACCATCAGTCTGATACTAAAACCAGACAAAGATACCACCAAGAAAGAAAATTACAGGCTAACATCCTTGCAATTATTCTATTTTCTTAAAATTGTTTTGTTTTATTGAAAAGGATCCTGATTGAGACATGTTTATGAAAAAAATAAAATCTGAACTGTTTCTTTACAAATCTTAAAATTTGAGACTGGAAAAGGTCAGTTTTCATTCCAATCCCAAAGAAAGGCAATGCCAAAGAATGTTCAAACTACCGCACAATTGCACTCATTACACTAATAGCACATTACACACTATCAAAGTAATGCTCAAAATTCTCCACGCCAGGCTTCAACAATACGTGAACCGGGAACTTCCAGATGTTCAAGCTGGATTTAGGAAAGACAGAGGAACCAGAGATCAAACTGCCAACATCTACTGGATCATCAAAAAAGCAAGAGAATTCCTGAAAAACATCTACTTCTGCTTTATTGACTATGCCAAACCCTTTGACTGTGTGGATCACAACAAACTGCAGAAAACTCTTAAAGAGTTGGGAATACCAGACCACCTGACCTTCCTCCTGAGAAATCTGTATGCAGGTCAAGAGGCAACAGTTAGAACTGAACTTGGAGCAAGAGACTGGTTCCAAATCTGGAAAGGAGTATGTCAAGGCTATATATTGTCCCCCTGCTTATTATTCTATTCAGAGTACATCATGCGAAATGTCAGACTGAATGAAGCACAAGCTGGAGTCAAGATTGCCAGGAGAAATATCAATAACCTCAGATATGCAGATGACACCACCCATATGGGAGAAAGCGAAGAAGAACTAAAGAGCCTCTTGATGAAAGTGAAACAGAAGAGTGAAAAAACTGGCTTAAAACTCAACATTCTGAAAACAAAGATGATGGCATCTGGTCCTGTCACTTCATGGCAAATGGATGGGGAAACAGTGGAAACAGTGACAGACTTTATTTTCTTGGGCTCCAAAATCACTGCAGATGGTGACTGCAGCCTTGAAATTAAAAGATACTTGCTCCTTGGAAGAAAAGCTATGACCAAGCTAGATACATATTAAAAAGCAGAGATACTATTTTGCCAACAAAGGTCCATCTATTGAAACTATGGTTTATCCAGTTGTCATGTATGGATGTGAGAGTTGGACTATAAAGCTGAGCACTGAAGAATTGATGCTTTTGAACTGTGGTGCTGGAGAAGACTCTTGAGAGACCCTTGGACTGCAAGGAGATCCAACCAGTCCATCCTAAAGGATATCAGTCTTTCCAATAAATATTCAGGGTTGATTTTCTTTAGAACTGACTGGTTTAATCTCCTTACAGACCAAAGGACTCTCAAGAGTCCTCTCTAGCACCACAGTTCGAAAGCATCAATTCTTTGGCACTCAGCTTTCTTTATGGTTCAATTCTCACATTCATACATGACTACTGGAAAAACCATAACTTTCACTAAACTGACTTTTCTTGGCAAAGTGATGTCTCTGGCTTTTAATATACTGTCTATATTTGTCATAGATTTTTTTCCAAGGAGCAAGCATCTTTTAATTCTGTGGTTGCAGTCACTATCTGCGTTGATTTTGGAGACCAGGAAAATGAAATCTGACGCTGTTTCTACTTTTTCTGTATCTATTTGCCATGAAGTGATAGGACTGGATGCCATGATCTTCATGTTTGAATGTTGACTTTTGAGCCAGCATTTCCACTTTCACCTTCATCAAGAGGCTCTTTAGTTCCTCTTCATTATCTGCCATTAAAGTGGTTTAATCTGCATATCTGAGATTGTTGATACTTCTCCAGGTAATCTTGATTCCAGCCTATGAGTCCCCCAGCCCAGCATGTCATGTGATGTACTACTATGCATGTAAGTTAAATAAGCAGGATGATAATATACAGCCTTGACATACTCCTTCCCAATTTTGAACCGGTTCGTTTTTCCATGTGCAGTTTTCCATGTCCATTGTTGCTTTCTGTCCTGCATACAGGTTTCTCAGGAGTCAGGTAAGATGGTGTCTGGTATCCCTATCACTTTATTAATTTTCCACATTTTGTTGTGATCCACACAGTCAAAGGCTTTACTGCAGTCAGTGAAGCAGATCCTTTTTTTTTCCAGTGCCACCTGGGAAGCCTCAAAAATGTGTAAATAGAGCTTCTATTATTGTTGCGTTACAGTGACTAGTTTGAGCATTCTTTGGCAAGGTCTTTCTTTGGGATTGGAATGAAAACTGACCTTTTCCAGTCCTATGGCCACTGCTGAGTTTTCCAAATTTGCTGGCATATTGAGTGCAGCGCTTTCACACCATCACCTTTTAGGATTTGAAATTGATCAACTGGAATTCCATCACCTCCACTAGCTTTGTTCATAGTGATGCTTCTTCCTAAGGTCCACTTGACTTTGCATTCTAGAATGTCTGGTTGTAGGTGAGTGATCTCACACCATCGTGATTATCTGGGTCATGAAGATCTTTTTTGTATGGTTCTTCTGTGTGGGCTTCCCTGGTGGCTCAGACCGTCGTCTGCCTGCCTGCAATGCGGGAGACCCGGGCTCGATTCCTGGGTCGGGAAGATCCCCTGGAGAAGGAAATAGCAATCCACTCCATCACTCTTGCCTGGAAAATCCCATGGACGAAGGAGCCTGATAGTCTACAGTCCATGGGGTCGGAAAGAGTCGGACACGACTGAGCGACTTCACTTTACTTTCTTTGTATTCTTGCCACCTCTTCTTAATATCCTCTGCTTCTATTAGGTCCATACCATTTCTGTCCTTTATTGTGCCCATCTTTGCATGAAATGTTCCCTGCTGCTGCTGCTTCTAAGTCGCTTCAGTCATGTCCGACTCTGTGCAACCCCGTAGACGGCAGCCCACCAGGCTCCCCCATCCCTGGGATTCTCCAGGCAAGAACTGTGGAGTGTGTTGCCATTTCCTTCTCCAGTGCATGAAAGAGAAAAGTGAAAACGAAGTCGTTCAGTCATGTCTGACTCTAGGCGACCCCATGGACTGCAGCCAACCAGGCTCCTCGGTCCATGGGATTTTCCAGGCAAGAGTACTGGAGTGAGGTGCCATTGCCTTCTCCGGAAATGTTCCCTAGGTGTCTCTAATTTTCTTGAAGAGATCCCTAATCTTTCCCATTCTATTGTTTTCCTCTATTTCTTTGCATTGATCACTGAGGAAGGCTTTCTTATCTCTCCTTGCTATTGTTTGGAACTCTGCATTCACATGGGTATATCTTTCCTTTTTTCTTTTTGCCTTTTGGTTCTCTGCTTTTTTCAGCTATTTGTAAGGCCTCCTCAGACAACCATTTTGCCTTTTTGTATATCTTTTTCTTGGGGTTGGTTTTGATCACTGCCTACTGTACACTGTCATAAACTTCTATCCATAGTTTTTCAGGCACTCTATCAGATCTATTCCCTTAATCTATTTGTCACTTCCACTGTATAATCATAAGGGATTTGATTTAGGTCATATCTGAATGGTCTAGTGGTTTTCCATAGTTTCTTCCATTTCAGCCTAAATTTTACAATAAGGAGTTCATGATCTGAGCCACAGTCAGCTCCCGGTCTTGTTTTTGCTGACTGTTTATAGAGTTTCTCCATCTTTGGCTGCAAAGAATATAATCAATATGATTTTGGTGTTGACCATCTCGTGATGTCCATGTGTGGAGTCATCTTGTGTTGTTGGAAAAGGGTGCTTGCTCTTTGTTGGCAAACAGTGCGTTTTCTTGGCAAAACTGTTAGCCTTTGCCCTGCTTCATTTTGTACTCCAAGGCCAAATTTGCCTATTGTTCCAGGTATCTCTTGCCTTCCTACTTTTGCATTCCAGTCCCCTATAATGAAAAGGACATCTTTTGGGTGTAAGTTCCAGAAGGTCTTATAAGTCTTCATAGACCAGTTCAACTTCAGCTTCTTCAGCATTACTGGTTGGGGCATAGACTTGGATTACTATAATATTGAATGGTTTGCCTTGGAAACAAAGAGAGATCATTCTGCCATTTTTGAGATTGCACCTAAGTATTGCATTTTGGACTCTCTTGTTGGCTATGAGGGCTACTCCATTTCTTCTTGCTTACAGTAGTAGATATAATGGTCATCCGAGTTAAATTTGCCCATTCCAGTCCATTTTAGTTCACTGATTCCTAAAATGTTGATGTTCACTCTTTCCTTTTCCTGTTTGATCACTTTCAGTTTACCTTGATTCATGGACCTAAAAAGCAGAGGCATTACTTTGCCAACAAAGGCCCATCTAGTTAAAGCTGTGGTTTTTCTAGTAGTCATGTATGGATATGAGAGTTGGACTGTGAAGAAAGCTGAGCGCCAAAGAATTGATGCTTTTGAACTGTGGTGTTGGAGAAGACTCTTGAGAGTCCCTTGGACTGCAAGGAGATGAAACCAGTCAATCCTAAAGGAAATCAATCCTGAATATTCATTGGAAGGGCTGATGCTGAAGCTGAAACTCCCAATACTTTGGCCACCTGATGTGAAGAATGGACTCATTTGAAAAGACCCTGATGCTGGTAAAGATTGAAGGCAGGAGGAGAAGAGGATCACAGAGGATGAAATTGTTGGATGGCATCACCGACTCGATGGACATGAGTTTGAATAAGCTCTGGGATTTGGCGATGGACAGGGAAGCCTGGTGTCCTGCAGTCCATGGGGTCGCAAAGAGTTGGACGCAACTGAGCAACTGAACTGAACTGACAGTGGCTAGAGAACTGAAAGGGCCTAGAAACCTTCTCATGGAAGAAGAAATTATCCAGAACTGGGTATTTTAAATTTGAGTCTAAATGATAATGACTGAAGTTTAGTCTAAATCATCTCTAAATACTGGATGCAAAAGAGGCATAAGATCAATTTTGTCCAGGGTTCTTCTATAGATAACTCTGCAGAAATTAGAGAAATGTTAAAAAGTACATTCCTGGTCAATATTTAAGAGAAATTGTGAAAATCAAAGGAGACAGAACTGACAAGGTGATGACTCCCCTTCATCTGGCTTACTCAACTAGAGACAGTTTAGCAGGGATGTATTTTGTTTGCAAATATAGATTTTAAAAGAAATTTTAAAAAATACAGATATTATACCTTGTGTCAAACTTATTTTGAAAAGTAGATCTCTTATTTATTAGTCATGAGACTGTAGCTAACTTATTTATATCTTTTGTCATTTCGTCTACCTCATCTAGACTAGCGATAGCATCTTTCCTTCAGGGTTATATGGAAAAACCAATGTGATGATATATTGAAATTGCCCATGTTCCATAAATGCACTAAATCAGCTGCTAATAATTATTTAAAATTTTTATGGAAGGCTTCCAAAATTATTCACAGATAGATTTTAAAAAGCAAGAATATCACTTCAAGAAAATGAAACAACTTACATGTTTAAAATATAAAGGGGGACTTACCTTTGTAGTCCAGTGTTCAAGACTCCATGCTTCCAATGATGTTTATGATTTCCTTTTTCTACTTACTTTGGATTTAGTTTGCTCTTCTTTTTTTCTATTTTCTTAAGATGTAAGTTTAACTTAGTAATTTGGTACCTTTCTTTTAACATAGATATTTACAGCTGAAAAGCCATGCTCAGAGGTCAGTCAATGATGAGTTGGAGGTTGTTTTTAAACACCTTGAGTATAAGACCTCACGTTCGGTCAGGGATGAGTGCCATTTTTCAAAGACATTTGAGTGGCATTGTTTCCAACTAGAAGTTTGCTAAATATCTAAATATCTGTGTATATAATATGTATTTTTCTCTGTTTTTAAGTTTTTTTTTTATTACGGATTCTCTACTACAAATTTTCTACTATAGATTTCTCTCCATTAGGATTAGAATGTTTGTTTTCGATTTCTTGTGTTTGGGATGTGTTGAGTTTCTTGGATTTGTGGACTTACTGTTTTAACCAAATTTGAAAAAAATTCAGTCATTAATTTTTCAAATATTTTTTCTGATACTTCTCCCCTCTTCTTTGGGAATCTAAATAATATATAAAGTTGTCCAACTGAAGTTGTTAAACAGTTTACTGATGCTCTATTTATTTAAATTTTTTTTCCTTTCCTTTCATTTTATATAGATTTTATTAGAACTTCAAATTTACTAATTGTATCTTCTTTGGTATCCAATACCAGTAAATCTATTCAGTGCATTTTTCATCTCTAGAAGTTTGATTTAACTGCTCTGTTTATTTTCCAGATGTCTATTCAACATGCTTAATCTTTTGTCTAGCTTCTTGAAATAAGGAATATAGTTAGAATAAATCTTTTAGTGTCCTTGTGTATAAAGTTAAAGTATATCATTTTGTGTCATTTCTTAGTCTGTTTCTAACAACTGATTTCCCTCCTTATTAGAGACAGCAACTTTCTGCTTCTTTGCAGTCCTGATAATTTTGTTTAGATTCTACACCTTGTAAATCATCTTTTTGGTTTCTGGAAGTCTCATATTCCTATAGATCATCCTAAGCTTTGTTCTGGGATACAGTTTAGTTACTTGGAAGTAACATGATTATTTTGAAACTTGCATTAGAATTTGTTAAGCAGCACCAGGTACACCTTCATTCAGTCTGTGGCTATTTTGCCCTCTGCTGAGGCAATACTCTTCTGAGTCTTCTCTAGTTTTCTTTGGATTACAAAATTTTCCACTCTGGTTGATGGAAACACAAAATGTTCCCATCTTTGAGTTCCTGAAATTGTTCCATCTTCTCATGTTGGATTTCTTTTCCCAGTCTTGAGTAATTGCTTCATATGCATTTGCTGGTGAGTACTTGGTTAAAAATTTGATAACTCTCTGTAGATCTCCAGAGTTTGCTTTTTTGAAACATCCTCCTTCATGGTACTCTGCCTTGTGAATTCTGTTTTCTGTGGTCTCCCTGAACCCTCAGCTCTGTTTCCTCAAGAAGGGAATTCTTAGGACTCTGACTAGGTTTCTCCAAGTATTCTGTGGCATGGATACAGACAGTCTCAAGGCAGTAAACTAGGGGCAGTTATGGGGTTCATTTAATTTGCTTTCTCTCTCTCAGGAATCATTATCCTGTTATACCTAATGGCCAATGTCTGAAAATCATTGTCTCATGTATTTTGTCTAGTTTTTGAATTGTGTCAGTTGGGAGGGTTAATCTGGTCTCTTTTACTTCATGTGGTCAGTCAAAAGTCCTGAAATTCATATCTTCCCAGCAATCAGACTGATATTTTCCAAGGCAGAAAGTAGTCGATTTTGTTTTTGTACTTAGAATCTTAAAGTATTTCTTATTACTCTTTTCAGAAATAAAGCTCTGCATAATTTTTGGCCCTTTTGTGCTTAAACCTTAACTCATAAGTTTTCTTTTACTGATTATAATCTGGTCTTATTCCTCCTCTTTTCATTTCTCAAACATGCTGTAGATTTTGCATTTGTGCTTATTAGTCCATCCCCCAGAGGTGTATTTACTCCTTTCTTCACATGTGTAACCATTCTGTACCTTTAGCTTACTTATCATTTCCTTATTAGGGACTTTCCTGATAAAACTATCTGAAATAGGACCTCCAACATGTTATTCCATCATGTGATCCTGTAGCATGTCTAAAGGAGCTGTTAGTATCTTTTTATTTGTTTAATTTTTTCCATTCATTGTACTTAATAATTGTTAATTATTTATTTGTTTAATATATTTTTTCACTAGAATGTAAACTCTACTGTCTCCTTACTACATAGTAGGCATACATTGGGCACTAGTGGTAAAGAAGTCCCTGCCAATGCAGGAGACAAGACATGTGACTTCGATCCCTGAGTCAGGAAGATCCCCTGGAAGAGGGCATGGCAACCCTGGAGAATCCCAGGGACGGAAAAGTCTGGTGGGCTATGGTCCATCAGGTCACAAAGAGTTGGACACAACTGAAGCAACTTAGAAACAGCAGGCTTATATTAAATACCTGTTGAATACTGTTTATTCAGATAATAGCTTTATCCCTATTTTGGTATATAATTTTGATAAATTTTATATTTATCTCTAGGAAAAATAAATTGTTAAGGAAACTGTATTGATTTGTCTTAATATGTCTTTTATATGTTTACCATCATTTCTCTCTTCCATTTGCATAAGTAACAATTCTTCCCAACATTCGGTCCCCAATTCAAATGCCACCTGCCTGATTTATCTCAATCAAAATAATTTCTTCTCTCTATGTACTGTGGTAATAATTGGCTATAGGAAAGCCCTTTTCACTTTCTAAATTTTTTTTTTTTGCATCTTCTAGTCTATTTCATGTGAACAACAACTGTTTACTATACACTTTTCTATTGCCCGCATTTTTGCAAATTTTTTTTGTGTTTAATTTTTTATTTAGTTGATTTAAAATATTATTATATTATCATAGAAACAGTACATGTACCTTTTAAGAAAAATAAATACAACCAAAAATAAATTTTTTAAAAATCACAATTTCACTCCCTATAGATTACTACTGTAAATACCTTATTTTTTTAATTTATTTTAATTGGAGTCTAATTACAATATTGTAGTGGGTTTTGCCATACATTGACATGAATCAGCCATGGATTTACATGTGTTCCCCATGCTGAACCCCCCTCCCTGCTCCCTCCCCATCCCATCCCTCTGGGTCATCCCAGTGCACCAGCCCTGAGCACCCTGTCTCATGCATTGAACCTGGACTGGCGATCTGTTTCACATATGCTAATATACATGTTTTAATGCTATTCTCTCAGATCATCCCACTTTCGCCTTCTCCCACAGAATCCAAAAGACTGTTCCATACATCTGGGTCTCTTTTGCTGTCTCGCATATAGGGTTATCAGTACCATCTTTCTAAATTTCATATATATGTATTAGTATGTTGTATATGTTACTGTATATGTTACTGTATCGGTGTTTTTCTTTCTGACTTACTTCACTCTGTATAATAGGCTCCAGTTTCATCCACCTCATTATAATTGATTCAAATGTGTTCTTTTTAATGGCTGAGTAATATTCCATTGTGTATATGTACCACAACTTTCTTATCCATTCGTCTGCTGATGCACATCTAGGTTGCTCCCGTGTCCTGGCTATTATTAACAGTGTTGTGATGAACATTGGCTACACATGTCTCTTTCAATTCTGGCACATTTTTGCAAATGTTTAGAATGATTATTTACATTTGTAGTATGCTTTCTAACTTATGCAGTGCTTTTAAATTTATTTTCTCATTTAGAGTAACAGAATTTTCTCTGGTGTTGATAGTGTATATTATTGCATACTATAGGTTATGTCTTTTGGTATAACAGAATAACATTCAGTTCAGTTCAGTTCAGTTTGCTCAGTCGTGTCCGACTCTTTGCAACCCCATGAATCTCAGCACGCCAGGCCTCCCTGTCCATCACCAACTCCCGGAGTTTACTCAGACTCATGTCCATCGAGTCAGTGATGCCATCCAACCATCTCATCCTCTGTCATCCCCTTCTCCTCCTGCCCCCAATCCCTCCCAGCATCACGTCTTTTCCAATGAGTCAACTCTTCTCATGAGGTGGCCAAAGTACTGGAGTTTCAGCTTTAGCATCATTCCTTCCAAAGAAATCCCAGGGCTGATCTCCTTCAGAATGGACTGGTTGGATCTCCTTGCAGTCCAAGAGACTCTTCAAGAGTCTTCTCCAATACCACAGTTCAAAAGCATCAATTCTTCAGCGCTCAGCTTTCATCACAGTCCAACTCTCACATCCATGCATGACGACTATAAAAACCATAGCCTTGACTAGATGAACCTTTGTTGGCAAAGTAATGTCTCTGCTTTTGAATATGCTGTCTAGATTGGTCATAACTTTCCTTCCAAGGAGTAAGCGTCTTTTAATTTCATGGCTGCAGTGATTTCATTATTCTACCCCAAATACCAGTAAGACCCATATTGAGAAATAATGCAGGATCATGACCTGTGAGCATTCATGGACAAAACATCTCTCTCTCCTTAGTACCTTAATACTGAAATATTTTTTCTCAAATAATTCCCAAAAAATTCCCAAATAATTATCTCTCTGTCCACAATACATGACATACTCACTGCCTAGAACAGAGTAGTGCATTAATTAAAAATAAAATTGGAACTCAATCATAGTTTTAGTTGGTATCTCTAATCTCTGGGAAAAAAACCAATACTATGTAAATTTGTAGCTACTAAAGGCAACAAAATTCAGAATATCTTGATTTCCAGTTACTTTCCATGATAGTTTTGATCCTTTTATATAAATTGGACATAGTTTAGAATTATGATTTCTGCATTAGAAGGGAATTTGCAAGGTACTTAGACCTTTTTTTCTAACTCATCTTTTCTCTTGGATTTATTATCAATACTTACGTATACATTTGTATGTATATTGCTCTTCCTTGGAAACTTGAGAAAGATTTTGATAGGTTGAGGTCCTTGTTAGAAATATCTTATAGAATGTTCTAATAACAATTTTATTTGACATTTTAACACTAGGGATAATTTTCTTCCTTGCATAGTCTTCAAAATATCTTTATTTAAATGAAGCAGCATTTATGTTCAGAGTTTGTCTAGGTTATTCCATAGACATTATTATGGGATTAGTCATCTTTTGTTAATATAATGCAAGTTGAACTAAATACTAGTATTTCATGTTGAAGTACAAAATTAAGTGTAGATTATTTTTATACTCACTAAGATACTAGGATAGCATATTAAACAAATCTCCACTCAAGGCAATATCATTTATTTAAATTAAAAAAAATGTAAACATGGCCTGCTTAAATGTTAATAACTACTCAATATGTTCCGTTAGAATTTAGCTTCAGGTGTTTCTGAATGAGAATGCCCTGCTCTTTTCTTGCTAAATATGTTTTTATTTATCCTAAAGTCCAGGAAATAGAAAATTCCTTACAAGGACACCTACTGTAGTTGTAGGTGAAGATTGTGGAAGCATGGATGAGAGAAGACAGTCACACTTCATTACTGAAAATAACTCATTACAACATATTTGGAAAGAAAATAGAAAAAAGTTTTCAAATGAAGATATGAACCAGCAAACCTCCAGCCTTCTATCAGATAACTGTGACTCTTTTATTAGTGAAAATATGATCAATTTATTAAACATAGACCAACAGAAGATAAAGGAAACCTTTGACAAGTATGGTTATGATAATACACGAGATACGTATGCAGTCATTGATTCTGATAAAAACCATTTCATGGATAGCCACATTAAAAGTATTTTTACAGATCTAGAGTTGGGTTTTAGTAATTCTACTTTTAAAATATCAAGTCATTCAGAAAAGTGTCAGCCAAACAAGATTTGCCAGAAAGAGTACAAGAATAATGAAAGAAATAATTTTAGTACATCTTTTGAGAAAGATTTTTATTCAGCCAGCTCTAATGAAAAAGGTTGGTGTTATATATGAAAATGTAATTATCTGTTGGATTTTTTTTGTTTTTAGTTTTAATGAATATATGTGTGTGTATGTGTGTGTGTTTGGAGGAATCTGAAATTAAAAATAGGATGACATTATATGACATTGTGAACCAGTGCCATCCCTTCATATGTGTCATACTAAAGTTTTATTTCAATGCATACTTTTATTTTAAAGGAAAATTTGAAAATGATTACCAAGAGAAGATATACCAGGAAAAAACACAGAAATACCAAGTGAATCATATGTAAGTTTTTAGAAGAATCTGAAGAATGCCAGTTGTTGTCTAAAATAACGCACTTTGAAGGATACAAAGTGAAGTAGACATATTGCTGTCTTAGGGTGGGCAGACTGGACTCAGAAATCAATTGTCAGGGACTTCCCTGGTGGTCCAGTGGCTAAGATTCAATGCTCCCAATGCAGGAGGTCCGGATTCAATTCCTCCTCGGGGAACTAGATCCCACATACAACAACTAAGAGTTTGCTTGCTGCAACTAAAGACCTGGTGCAGCCAAATAAATATTTTTTAAAAAATCAGTTGTCAGAACCTTGATAATATCACCCTAGTTGATAATTTGGTCCTCATATTAACCAGTGCAAAAATATCTAAGTTGTAGTGTTCAGTCGCTCATTCGTGTCTCAACTCTTTGTGACCCCATGGACTGCAGCCCTCCAGGCTTCCCTGTCCGTCACCAACTCCCAGAGCTTATTCAGACTCCTGTCCATCGAGTCAGTGGTGCCATCCAACCATCTCATTCTCTGTCATCCCCTTCTCCTCCTGCCTTCGTCATCCCCTTCTCCTCCTGCCTTCAATCTTTACCAGCATCAGGGTCTTGTCTAGTGAGTCAGTTCTTCACATCATGTGGCCAAAGAATTGGAGTTTCAGCATCAGTCCTACCAATGAATATTCAGGACTGATTTCCTTTAGGATAGACTGGTTGGATCTCCTCCTGGTGTTAGTTGTGTTGGTTAACTCCTCGTAGCGTTAGTTGATTTGAAAAAACTGATGTGTTCAGCAAGTTTATTTACCCTCCATAATGTCAATTTATTAATTTATAATAAGAAATAGAAGGATGACATATATAGGAATGCTGACTGGCATGAGAAGCGTATTTTCTACATTTTGGCAGCTCTCCATGGGAAATTTGCTTGGTTAATATAGACTCAGAATTGAGGGAGTAATAGAAGTCAAAGGTTAATAGCATAAACAAGCATATCAACAATTTATAGGACTGATATTATAGATAATTAAAGAAAACGGTTCAGAATAAACAACTTTCTTGGAAATAGTTATGATTTATTTATTTATTATTTATTTTCATACTTCGTAATTGAAAATCATGAATTAGAATAGATTTTTATTTTGAGAATACTTTCTTAAGAAATATGTAAAATATCTATTAGTACAAAGAATATTAGATGCCATTTTTATGGGACTGGCACTAAATTAATTAAAAAAGAGATTCACCATTTATTTAACAAAATCAGCTTAGGTTCTTCATTGTAAAAACTTCTAAATATTCAATCTCATGAATGAGAAATAGAATGTTAAAACTTGAATTTTAAAATATACTTTATGAAGATGATTTAGAATATGGCTCCCAACCCTATATGCAGATACTTATCACTTGAGGGTGTTTTTAAAATACAAAATATCAAGTTTGGCCTACATATAGACTCCTTAAGATAGAGCTTGTGAATCCTTATGTTTAAAAACTTCCCTTATAATCTAGAGAAGGAAATGGCAACCCACTCCACTATTCTTGCCTGGAGAATCCCATTGACAGAACAGCCTAGCAGGCTACAGTCCATGCGGTCGCAAAGAGTTGGACACGACTGAGTGACTTCACTTTCCTTTATAATTCTGACCTTTAATCAACTTTGGGTGTCATAATTTAGAACAGTAATTTCAGAGGGATTAAAGCACATTCTAATACTGTCTTATTTATAACCCTTAGAGATAATATCCCTTTGGAAGAATTGCATTCTGAGCAATCATGGGACTTTGGAGTTGGTGAGGTAAAGTACAGTCTTACATTTTCTTTCCAGTTAAGTGAGTTGTATTATCATGTCATATCTTAGTATTTGAAATTAATTTTGGTTAGCTCTTTCTGAAAAATTTCTGTTTAGGGTAACCTTTATGCATTTTTTTTTTTTTTTTTTACTTTGGGAAAATTATTGCTTGGATCTAGAAATAAAATTAACAACATTTTAGAAACTGTAATGTGCCTTATTTCAAACCAATATAGATGAATTTAAAGTTCTTTCTGTAAGTCCTATAAAATTTATTCCAGGATGAAATTTCTTTACAGGTTTAAATGTGCTACAGGTGAATATAGTTATATATTTAAGAATACTGAAACTTATATAAACATTGGTTACTTAAGTCATAATACCTGCTCATTAAAAGGGTGTATGAATCATTCATTCACGAAAGAATACACGTTCTATTCAAGAGTGCATGGAACATTCTCTAGGATAGACCATATACTAAGACATGAAACCAGCCTCAATAAATGTAACAGGATAGTAATTATTAATATTCCAAACATCTTTTCATGACACAACATTACAAATTGAGAAATCACAGAAAGAATGATGAGAAAACATGATTACATTTAGACTGAAACATGTGCTTTATATAATACAGGGAGTCCAGCCTGGTGCTCTGTGATGACCTAGAGGGATGGGATGAGGGAGTGGGAGGAAAACTCTTGTGGGGGGCGGGTGGCATGGCTGATTTACATGGTTGCACTAAAGAAATTAACATAAAATTGTAAAGCAACTATCCTTCAATTAAAAATTTTTTTTAAATGTGCTACTAAAGAACCAATGAGCTGATGGTGAAATCAAAAAGAAAATAAGAAATTAGCTTGACATAAATGACAATGAAAAAATAACCTCCAGAGCTTCTACTGTAGCAGCTTGGGACCAGACCCTGCCCCTGACATGGCAGTGATGGCCACTGAGCTGAGAGGAAGTCCTGCTTCAGAGAGGAAGTCCAGGCACTAGAACCCTGAGCAGGCTCTAGTGCTTCTGTCTTTAGCACCACCCCCTTCCAAGGTGATCACTACCAGCACAACCTGAAGAAAGACATGCCTAGAATCCACATCAAATCCAGTCATCCCACCAAAGACATTGGGCACATGCAGTCTGCATACAGATGCTCCCACATAAGAAATACCCCTTCAAGACCACACTAGGCAAATATTTCACCTAAATTCATAGAGGCATAGAAAGTTAAATACAAAGGCAGAGAAACTATTCTTAATTGGAAGAGCAAGAGAAAGCCTCTGAAAAACTAATGAAACAAACAGTTTACCAGATAAATAATTCAAAACACCAGTAATAAAACTGTTAACTGAATTAGGGAAAATAATCCACCTAAACATTGGTCACTTTAACAAGGATCTAGAAAACATTAAAAAATGCAATACAAAAAGATAATTCAGTATCTGAGATTAGAAAAAACAGACTAGAAGGAATGAATAGCAGACTAAATGATGGAGAATGCATAAATGATCTGGAATTTAGTATAATGGAAATCACTAAATCAGAACAACAGAAAGACAAATGAAGAAAAATGAATGTAATCTATGAGATCTCTAGTATAACGTTAAGGGTGTCAACATTCACATCATAGGGCTGCCAGGAGAGGAGAGAGAGTAGGTTAATAAAAATGTATATGAAGATACTATGGCTGAAAAATCCCCAAAACTAAAGAAGGAAATAGATGTTCAGGGACAGGAAGCAAAGAGGGTTCCAAATAAGATGAACTCAAACAGACCCATAGTAAGACATATAATTAAAATGTCAGTTCTAAGAGGGAAATTTACAGCAATACAGGACTTCATCAAGAAGCAAGAAAAATTTCAAAAAGAAACCAAAACCTACCACCTAAAACAATGTTCAAACTACCATACAGTTGCATTCATGTCACATACTAGCAAAGTAATGCTCAAAATCCTTCAAGCTAGGCTTCAGCAGTAGGTGAACTTAGAACTTCCAGTTGTATAAGCTGCATTTAGAAAAGGCAAAGGAACCAGGGATCAAATTGCCAGCATTCGCTAGATCACAGAGAAGGCAAGGGAATTCCAGAAAAACATCTGCTTCAGTGAGTACACTAAAGCCTTTGACTGTAGTTCATAGTCAACTGTGGAAAATTCTTAAAGGGATGGGAATATCAGACCATTTAATCTGCCTCCTGGGAAACCTGTATGCAGGTCAAGAAGCAACAATTAGAGCCAGACATGGAACAACGGACTGGTTCCAAATTGGAAAGGAGTACATCAAGGCTGTATATTGTCACCCTGCTTATTTAACTATATGCAGAGTACATCACGCGAAATGCCGGGCTGGATGAAGCACAAGCTGGAATGAAAATTACCGGGGAAATACCAATAACCTCAGATATGCAGATGACACCACCCTTATGGCAGAAAGTGAAGAACTAAAGAGCCTCTTGATGAAAGTGAAAGAGGAGAGTGAAAAAGTTGGCTTAAAACTCAGCATTCAGAAAACTAAGATCATGGCACTGAACTGGACTGAAAAGTTTGTGGTGAAAAACCTGGTGCTGGTCTTATGAGGCTTCCCTTGTACATAACAAGTTGTTTTTCTCTTGCTGCTTTTAAGATTCTCTCCTTGTTTTTAACTTTTGATAAGTTAATGTCTTTATGAGTCTCTTTGGATTCATCTTTATTGGAACTGTATTGTCTTCTAGTATTTGGAAGGATGTTTCCTTTCCCATGTTAGGGAAGGTATTGGCTATTTTTTTTCAAATCATTTTTCTGCCATTTTTAATTCTTCTTTTCTTTTTTGGACTCCTGTAATGTGAATATTGGTCCACTTGATAGTGTCCCATAAGTCCTTTACTGCATTTTTGTATTTTCACTCTTTTTCATTCCTTTATCTTTTTTTGATACTCTGATTGGATAGGTTCCTTTCCCTATTTTCAGAGTTCTGATCATTTCTTCATCTTAATCTGGTCTTCTGTTGAAGCTTTCTATTGTATTTTTAGGCCCAGTTATTGTATTCTTAGGCTCTGATTTCTGTTTGGTATTTTCCTTTATTTTATGTTTCTTTGTTGAAATTCTCACTTTGTTCACATGTTGATGTCCTGACCTCAGTGATCAATTATTTCGACTGTTATTTTGTAAGGTATAAGGTAAATCAGTTACCTCCATTTCAATAAGGTGTTTTTCTAAGGTTTTATCTTTTTCTTTCATCTGGAAAATATTCTTCTGTTTCTTCATTTTCCTAACACTCTGTTGGTTTTCATGCATTAGATAAGAAGGTCGCCTCTCATAGTCTGGAAGGAGTGGCTTCATGTAAGTGATGATCACTGTGTTTCAACCTTGCCCTAGGTCTTGGTTGTCTCTCAAATCTTTGTGATTGTCCAAGCATCTTAGTTTACTTTAAGTGGCTCCTAGTTGTGGGTATGCCAGAACCTGCCAGTCAAAATATAGGTTTAGTCTGATTTGAAGCTGGACCCTCAGCCAATAGCTTATAAGGTATGTAAATATACTTCTTTCATGAGAAGACTTTGAGATGTGGATTTCTGTCTGTCCCATCTATACTGAGACCTGGTGTGATAACCAGTTGAGAGTTTTTATTTGTTTGCTACCACCCTATCGAACAAAGAAACAATTCTCAAACACCCTGTCGAACCCTGGGGAGGAAATGGCAACCCACTGCAGTATTCTTGCCTGGAAAATCTCATGGACAGAGGAGGCTAGCAGGCTATAGTCCATGGGTTCGCAAGAGTTGGACATGACTTAGTGACTACACCAACAACTAACAACCTGTTAAACCTGTGAACACTAAGCCACACAGGCCACTGGAGCCAGATATCAAGAGACGTGTCCTTTGGGCAGCAGCCTCAAAAGTCAGGGTACCAGATGTGTGCTACCAGTGTCAACTGAAAAAAAAAAAATCACATCCTGAAAGTTGAATTATGTTTTTTGTGTTTTTTTTGGATTTTTTTTTTGAGCAGGCATACTAGGGTCTTTTGCCCAGGGGACAGTCTCTCAGATAGCTCCAAGGAACTGTTCCTTCAGGCTAAGGGAGGAGCCAGAATATACAGGTGTTTTTACAAAAGCAGCAAACAGCCAGCACTAAAGGATCATTAAAGAAAAACCAGATATCTCAAGTTATTGAATATAGTACTTTTCTATGTGTGAGAAGAAGCAAGTGCTGGGCTTCTTAAAATAATTTCTTTGATATATACCTTAACTATCTAAGTCCAGTATCCTGTTTTCTCATCCTGAATCCCATCAGGGTGCACCCATAGGTGGAGGGGGCAGAGGAGGCTGTACTAGCTGATGTCTTGATGGCTGCAACATCCTTTGTTTAGTGATATGGCAGTAACATTCATTGTGACAGCTTAGAATCTGGCAGAAGGAAAGGGCAAAGGTGGCACCTGCTGAGTTCTGTAGTCTTTGAAAAGTATTTCAGTATGCCTTTAAAAGTGTGTCAAATAAGAATCCTGTCCCTGAGGCAGAAGATTTAAGATAAACAGGTAGGCCTCTTTCACAGAAAGATTTGAGGGTATGTTTCAGTCTGCTGCCTCTGTGCTGTGCTCTGAGGGGAATGACTATCTGAGACCTATTTCTCCATTTGTTACAGTGCTACAGGACCTCTGAGTATAAGATTCATTGGCTACCAGATCCAGGCAGACAAAGGATGGAAACCACAAAAGCTAGGGTACCAGCTATGTGTATAATCTCATCTCTGGGAGATACTGGTGACCTAGATCAAAGCAGAAGGAGCATGAAGATAATGCCTAGACTCTCAGGTCCCTGGAGAGAATTACAGCCTGCCCTTAGATGTGTTTAATCAGAAGCCTTCCGTTAAGGCCACATCTATGAAGATAAACTAATAGGCTTCTTTCACAGAAAGATTGAGTGTGTCAGTGGGCTGCCTATACTCTAAGCCCTAGAGAGTAGTCACATGGAGCTTGTGTAAACCCTTTGAGAACTGGATCTCATGGACACAGACTTTACTGGCTTCCAAAGCTTGATATTTAGGAGGGTCATCTCTCAGTAATCAAATATAAGGTTCAAACCATTAGCTCTTAATGAAGACACTTTCAGTTGTAGGTTTCTTCCTGATTGTGGGTTGCTGCACCTGGGGTGAGGTTTATGGTGTCTCAGAGTAATCTAAGATTGATCTCAGCCTGTTCTACCTGCCTCAATGTGAGGGTTTTTTTTTTTTTTTTTCTCATCTAGCCAATACGTTTACATTTCCTCAATTTGGCTCTTAGCTAGTTGTTTCTTTCAGATGGGTATATCTTTCCTTTTCTCCTTTGCTTTTTGCTTCTCTTCCTTCCTCAGCTACTTGTAAGGCATACTCAGACAACCATTTTGCATTTTTGCACTTCTTTTTCTTGGGGACAGACTTGATCACTGCCTCCTGTACAAAGTCATGAACCTCCATCCATATTTCTTCAGGCACTCGGTCTACCAGATCTAATCTCTTGAATCTGTCACTTCCAATGTATAATCATAAGGGATTTGATTAAGTTCATACATTAATGATATAGTGGTTTTCCTACTTCCTTCATTTAAGTCTGAATTTTGCAATAAAGGAGTCCTGATCTGAGCCACAGTCAGCTCTTGGTCTTGTTTTTGCTGACTCTATAGAGCTTCTCCATCTTTAGCAGCAAAGAATATAATCAATTGGATTTTGGTTTTCACCATCTGGTGAAGTCCATGTGTAGGGTCATCTCTTGTGTTGTTGAAAGAGGGTGTTTGCTATGACCCGTACGTTGTTTTGGCAAAACTCTGTTAGCCTTTGACGTGCTTCATTTGGTACACCAAGGCCAAACTTGCCTGTACCTCCAGGTAGCTCTTGACTTACTACTTTTTTGTTCTAGTCCCTATGATGAAAAGGACGTCTTTCTTTTGGTGTTAGTTCTAGAAGAAGAGCAAGGAGAGAGAAGAAAACCTTCCTAAGTGATCAGTGCAAAGAAATAGAGGAAAACAGTAGAATGGGAAAAATTAGAGATCTCGTCAAGAAAATTAGAGATATCAAGGGAACATTTCATGCAAAGATAGGCACAATAAAGGACAGAAATGGTATGGACCTAACATAAACAGAAGCTGTTAAGAAGAGGTGGCAAGAATACACAGAAGAACTATACAAAAATGATCTGAATGACCCAGATAACCACGATGGTTTGATCACTCACCTAGAGCTCCACATCCTGGAATGCGAAGTCAAGTGGGCCTTAGGAAGCATCACTATGAACAAAGCTAGTGAAGGTGATGAAATTCCACTTGAGCTATTTCAAATCCTAAAAGATGATGCTGTGAAAGTGCAGCACTCAGTAAGCCAACAAATTTGGAAAACTCAGCAGCGGCCATAAGACTGGAAAAGGTCAGTTTTCATTCCAGTCCCAAAGAAAGGCAATGCCAAAGAATGCTCAAACTACCACACAACTGCACTCTTCTCACACACTAGCAAAGTAATGCTCAAATTTTTCCAAGCCAGGTTTCAACAGTATGTGAACTGGGAACTTCCAGATGTTCAAGCTGGTTTTAGAAAAGGCAGAGGAACCAGAGATCAAATTGCCAACATCCACTGGATCATCGAAAAAGCAAGAGAGTTCCAGAAAAACATCTTCTTCTGCTTTATTGACTATGCCAAAGCCTTTGACTCTGTGGATTACAACAAACTGTGGAAAATTCTTCAAGAGATGGGAATACCAGACCGCCTGACCTGCTTCCTGAGAAATCTGTATGCAGGTCAAGAGGCAACAGTTAGAACCGGACATGGAACAACCAACTGTTTCCAAATTGGGAAAGGAGTACATCAGGTTGAATATTGTCACTCTTGATTATTTAACTTATATGCAGAGAACATCATGTGAAATGCTGGGCTGAATAAAGCACCAGATGAAATCAAGGTTTCCGGGAGGAATATCAGTAACCTCAGGTATGCAGATGACACCACTCTTATGGCAGACAGCGAAGAAAAGCTAAAGAGCCTCTTGATGAAAGTTAAAGAGGAAAATGAAAATGTTGGTTAAAACACAACATTCAAAAAACAAAGATCATTGCATCCAGTCCCGTCACTTCATAGCCAAAAGATGGGGTAACAATGGAAATAGTGTGAGATTTTATTTTCTTGGGCTCCAAAATCACTGCAGATGATGACTGCAGCCATGAAATTAAAAGATGTTTGCTCTTTGGATGAAAATATGCTGTCTAGATTGGTCATAGCTATACATCCAAGGAGCAAGCATCTTTTAATTTCATGGCTACAGTCACCATCTGCAGTGATTTTGGAGCCCAAGAAAATAAAATTCAGAGGCATCACTTTGCCAGGGTATGCCTGATAGCTCAGTTGGTAAAGAATCCGCCTGCAATGCAGGAGACCCTGATTTGATTCCTGGGTTGGGAAGATCCGCTGGAGAAGGGATAGGCTACCCACTCTAGTATTCTTGGGCTTCTCTTGTGGCTCAGCTAGTAAAGAATCTCTCTGCAATGTGGGATACCTGGGTTCAATCCCTAGATTAGAAAGATCCCCTGGAGAAGGGAAAGGCTACCCACTCCAGTGATCTGGCCTGGAGAATTCCATGGACTGTATAGTCCATGGGGCTGCAAAGAGTCAGACACGACTGAACGACTTTCACACATTCACTCACTTTGCCGACAAAGGTCCGTATATTCAAAGCTATGGATTTTCCAGTAGTCATGTATGTATGTGAGAGTTGGACTATAAAGAAAGCTGAGCGCCAAAGAATTTATGCTTTTGAACTGTTGTGTTGGAGAAGACTCTTGAGAGTCCCTTGGACTATATGGAGATCAAACCAATCAATCCTAAAGGAAATCAGTCCTGAATATTCATTGGAATGATGGATGCTGAAGCGGAAACTCCAATACCATGGCCACCTTATGTGAAGAACTAACTCATTGGAAAAGACCCTGATGCTGGGAAAGATTGAAGGCAGGAGGGGAAGGGGATAACAGAAGATGAGATGGTTGGATGGCATCACCAACTTGATGGACATGAGTTTGAGTAAGCTCTGGGAGTAGGTGATAGACAGGGAAGACAGGCGTGCTGCAGTCCATGGGGTCGCAAAGAGTCAAATAGAACTAAGCAACTGAACTGAAGTAGTTGTTTCTTTGGTGGGGGGTAGGAGAATGAGGGGGTGGAAGAAATTGTTCTGTATGTAGCTTAGATTCAGTGTGTCCATGGAAGGAAGTTCAGGATCCTCCTACATTGCCATCTTTAACTGCAGCCTATGAAATTTTGAAATAGTGGAGGAATACAGTTTAAATATGTTTGTTTAAAATGGGAAGTTAATCACTAGAGAAATGGAGACAGATGGAAGAATGTCAGAATGTAAAAGAGTGGGAATGTCACAGTAGAACAAGGTGGGAAAAAAGTGAAATAACACTTCTACATAAACAGTAAACATAAAATTTAAAGAATGAATCCTGCTTAGCAATTAATATATTAAATTTTATTAAAAGGCTGATTTTTCTTACCAAGATTCAAGGAATATCAAATTGAGAAGAAAAAAATCTACATATTTTTCAGGAAACATGTAGAACATAATAATACAGATTAAAAATAAAAAGACAGGAAAAGATATATATATATATATATATATACACAAAGGAAATTGTAGTAAGGCAAGGACAGTATAAATGCACTAAAATGCCCATTTGGAAAAGAGAAGAGGAGACAGAAACTTATTGATCCGTACCAATTATGAAATCCTTCTGGGCAGACATTGTGAACACTTGCTAAACTGGAGGATGGGGGAAATTCCTTGAATAATTGTGTTTTGTTTTGTTTTTCTATTTGGTCTGATCTTCTTTTTCTGTTACTCTCTATCAAAATATCTGAAGTTTGTATAGGAGTATATGCCCACTCTTGGGTCTCTGTAGCTTTTTCAGCTTGTAGGTTTCTGGTGCACATTTGCAGCTTGAATGTGTTACGAACTGAATATACAAGACTTTTTAAAATGGTTGAATAATAGGGTTAGAGAAGAGGCTGTGCTCTCTAAAGTTATTCAGGACCCTGAGCTGGTAGGGAGTCTGCTGTCTTTAACTAGTAAGCGTCCATGTTTGCACTGTATGTTGATATCAGAGGGGAAAGAAAATGGAGGATTATGGAGAAAAATTTTATAGCCGAGACTGGTAGTGGTGTGCATCACTTTTGCCCATGACCAGAACTTAAATAGCTCATTCTAATCAACTCCAGGAAGGCTAAGAAATGAAATTTAGCTGTATGCCTAAGACAAACAGGTTCAGTGAGCAGCTAGACAGTTTCTCTTTTATACTACCTATCTATCTAAAAAACTATATCCTACCAACAGAGAATGTTTATTTTCTATAAGTCCATGGTACATTTACAAACATAATTCATATAGTAAGCCATAAAAAACTGTAAGATCCTCATCTTTGAAAAGATTCATAGCCACATTCTCTAATTAAAAATTCATTTAAGTAGAGATGAATAGCAACAACAAAAGGTGCTTAACTTCCCTTCTTGTTGTTGCTATTCAGTTACTAAGTCATGTCCAACTCTTTAGCGACCCCATGGACTGTAGCCTGCCTGGCTCCTCTGTCCATGGGATTTCCCAGGCAAGAATACTGAAGTCGGTTGCCATTTTCTTCTCCAGAGGATCTTCCTGACCTAGGGATTGAACCCTTGTCTCTTGCCTTGAAGGTGATTTTTTTTTACCACTGAGCCATCAGTGAAGCCCTAACCTCACTTACCTTGTTGGAAATACTGGGGGTTTAACAAAGAAAAAGAAAAAAAAATGCAAATGCAAATTACATAGAAACTGATGAAAATCAAAACCAGTGGTGTATTCTACAGAAAATTTATACCTTTAAGAGCTTTTATTATTTAAAAAAAAATCTGAAATTAAATGAACTGATATCCAACTTAAGAAATTAAAAAGAGAATAATGGAATAGATATCCAAATTGCTTTAACATCTTTGTCTTTTTTCAACTGCATTTACTAAGATTAGCCAAAGTCTCTCCTTTTTGTCAGTAATTTATTTCCTGGCAAATGTCTGTTCTGTTGCTTTCTGTTTCTAAACCAATTTAAATTTTGTTTCAATTACTGTTCATCACAGGTAAATTTTTCTTTGCAGTTTTATAATCATCTTTGTTCAATTAAAGTAGTATGAAAGACAAGTGCTATAAGTTGAATTGGTGTGGTTAAAAGGTAGCTATAAGTAGATATTATGATATATACTTGGGAGCTGTTAAAATTTTGTTTTTCTTCTAGATTCTGATAGAAGGAGGAATGTGTTCCTTGAAAGACGGGACAACATCTACTAAGAAAACCTGTCAGTATAACTATAAGTGAATTTTATTCTTTTAAAAATAACATTTTAACAGAAATCAGTTAAATTTTAAATCTTTTTTTTTTTTTTTTTAATTTGGATGTTCCAGAATTAGTTGTAGCACACAGGCTCTTTTAGTGTGGCATGTGGTATCTAGTTCCCTGACCAAACCCAGACCCCCTGCACTGAGTCTGGACTCAGTCACTGGACCACCAAGGAGAAATCCCCAGAAATCAGTTAAACTTCAAGTTTTGTTTTTTTCTTAGAGTTTTGCCAGCAAATGTATTTTATAAGTATCTTGGAATATATTGCATAATTGGCCCCTTAAAATTAACTTCATCTCTTATAAAATGTTATACAAGATGAGTATGTATAATATATATATACTGCTTAGTGAATGATTTTAAAAAAAGATACCTTTTTATTCCCTTGTTTATTGTTTAAGAAGTACTACATAATACTTTTGAATACCTTTTCCGTTGTGTTTCCTATCCTGCCCTCTAGAGGTAACTATTACCCTGCATTTGGTTTTTGTGATAGCACATGTAGACTTTTCCGATTGCTTGGTTTGGAGCTTTCTATGACAAATTGAGACAAGATCTCTATATTTTTCTGTAACTTACTTTTGTGTGTGTGTGTTCACCTTGAAATATGTTTTGAGATTCAATCACAATGACACTTGTGTATTCACCTAGAAATATGTTTTGAGATTCAATCACACTGACTTGTGACTTTAATACATTTCATCATTTTCTGCTATACAGCCTTCTATTGTATGAATGTAACACAATTTATACATCTTTTGGCAATGATTATTTAAGTTGTTTTGAATATTTTGCTGTGATAAACAATGCTACTTTAGCAAATCTTGACACTTCTTCTGGCACACATATATAAAAAATTCTTCTAGGATTTATTTCTAGAAGTAGAATTGCCTACTTCATATGATATGCACTCTGCTGTGCTTAGTCTCTCAGTCATGTCCAGCTGTCTGCAATCCTATGGACTGTAGCCTGCCAGGCTCTTATGTCCATGGGGATTCTCCAGGCAAGAATACTGGAGTGGGTTGTCATGCCTCTTCCTGGGGATCTTCCCAACCCAGGGATTGAACCCAGGTCTCCCACATTGCAGGGGGATTCTTTACTGTCTGAGCCACCAGGGAAGCCCAGGAATACTGGAGTGGGTAACCTATCCCTTCTCAATGGGATCTTCCGACCCAGGAATTGAACCAGGGTCTCCTGCTTTGCAGGTGGATTCTTTACCAGCTAAGCTACCAGGAAAGCCCAAAATAAAGCCTTAAAGTGTATAAATGCGCATAAATATGTGTCTTGTTTCCCTGCCCTTCTCACTCTAAATGTAATGTAGGATATCTTAATACAGTGTGTTTTATACATAAATTAAATGGATTTATTTAATAAATTTTCTGTAGGTTTCCTTATATTAGTATTAGGCATTTATTAATCCTTTATTTATGCCCATTCAGTAATCCATTATGTGGATTTGATCTATAGTTTAAACTGTATGATCTATAGTTTACTCAGACAGTGCCCTGTTGGTGGGCATTTGAATTGATTTTGGTATCTCATTTTTACAATGTTCAGTGAACAACTTTGAGCACATATTTCTTAATTGTAGAGGTGCATTTTCAGGATAATTTCTAGAAATGGGATTGCTGAATGAAAGAGGAGATACATTGTGGAGTTTTTGTGGCTTTTTTTTTTTTTGATAGTTATTGCCAAAATCTGTTTTTGATAGAGATTGCTAAATTCCCTATTGCATCATTTTGCAGTCCTATCATAAATATGATTTTTATTCCACAGCCTCACTAATAGTGATTGTAGTCCAACTTAGGAATTTTTGTGAATCTTATAAAAATAGAGAGATGGAAGTTTCAGTTTGTACTTCCTTTTCTTGAGTGAAGTTGAGCATCTTTTAAAAATGTGTAATGGTTATTTGTGATTTTTTTCTGTGAACATCATTTGTGTCCTTAGGAGCATTGAGTTTTTACATGTTTTTCTTGATATTTAAGAATTCTTTATATTTTAAAGAGATTTAGGTCTTTGTGATGTGTCACAAATATTTTCACCTAGTTTATTATTAATTTTTTGATTTGTTTGTTTTTACTTTGTTTATGGTATCTCCTGCTTTGCAAAAGGCTGAACATTTTTTATGTAGTTAATGTTGTCAATCTTATCTTTTATACTTTTGGATTTAATTAGAAAGACTCATCACACTACCTGGTTACAAATGAATTCACTTATATTTTCTTCTAGTATTGGTATGATATTGTATTTTTTTACATTGAGAATTTATCCTGATTTAGGAGTTTATCCTGATTCAAGTTTTTAAAAATGCTTCTTTCCCCTAGGTATTTATAATACTATCTTCTTGTGTCAATTTTCCATATGTACTTTAGTCTGTTCTAGGGCTTTCTTTATGATTCCATTGAGCTTTCCTATTTCACATGTGCTGATATCACATTATTTTTATTATAATTACTTTATACTATGAAGGAAATGGCAACCCACTCCAGTATTCTTGCTGGGAAATCCCATGGACAGAGGAGCCTAGCGGGCTACAGTCCATGGGGTTGCAAAAGAATCAGACACAACTTAGCAATTAAACAGCCACAACAATGTTTAATTTCCAAGAGTTACACCTCCTTTGTGCTTTTTAAAGATTTTTCTGGTTAGTTTTTTATTATTTTTATATATAACTTTAAAATCAACTGTGTAACTCCAAGGAAAAGGGTTTTCTTGGAGGAAAAGAGACCACATGGCAAGTGGGATCTTAATTCCCCAAACAGGGACTGAACCTGCACCCTCTATAGTGGAAGCACAGAGTCTTATCTGATGGACCACCAAGGAAATCCTGCCAAGGAAATATATTCATTTTTATTTGTTCAATCACTGTGTCTGACTCTCTGTGACCCCATGGACTACAGCACACCAAACTTCCCTTGTCCCTCATCAACTCCTGGAGTTTGCCCAAGTTCATGTCTGTTGAATTGGTGATGCCATCCAACCATCTCATCTCTGTCACCCTCTTCTCTTTCTGCCTTCAATCTTTCCCAGCCTCAGAGTCTTTTCCAGTGAGTGAGCTGGCCAAAGTGTTGGAGCTTCAGCTTCAATATCAGTGCTTCCAAAAAGTATTCAGGCTTGATCTCCTTTAAGATTGACTGGTTTGATCTCTTTGTTTTCCAAAGGACTTTCAAGAGCCTTCTCCAGCACCACACTTCAAAAGCATCAATTCTTCATCGCTCAGCTTTCTTTATGATTCAACTCTCACATTCATACATGACTACCGGAAAAACCATAGCTTTGAATATACGGACCTTTGTTGGCAAAGTGATGTCTTTGCTTAACATACTTGTCTAGGTTTGTCATAGCTTTCCTGCCAACAAGCAATTGTCTTCTAATTTCATGGCTGCTGTCACCATCTGCAGTGATTTTAGAGCCCAAGAAGAGGAACTCTGTCACTGCTTCTACCTTTTCCATATGCCGTGATCTTAGTTGTTGTTTTTTTTTTTTAATATTGAGTTTTACGCCAGCTTTTTCACTTTTCTCCTTCACCCTCATCAAGAGGCTCTTTAGTTCCTCTAATTTTCTGCCATTAGAGTGGTATCATCTGCATATCTGAGGTTGTTGGTATTTCTCCCAGCAATCTTGATTCCAGCTTATAACTCATCCAGCCCAGCATTTTGCATGATATGCTTTGATACGTTTAATTTATATAAGTTAAACAGGATGACAATAAAGAGCCTTGTCGTGCTCCTTTCTCAGTCCTGAACCAGTCAGTTTTTCCATACAGGCTTGTAACTGTTGCTTCTTGACCCACATTCAGTTTTCTCAGGAGACAGGTAAGGTGGTCTGGTCTCCCCATCTCTTTAAGAGTTTTCCATAGTTTGTTATGATCCACACAGCCTAGCTTGGAGGATTTTGAGCATAACCTTCCCAGCATGGGAGATGAGTACAATTGTCCAGTAGTTTGAACATTCTTTAGTACTGCTGTTCTTTGGGATTGAGATGAGGATTAACCTTTTCCAGTCCTATGGGCCCTGCTGGGTTTTCCAAATTTGCTGACAGCTAAGTGTATACATTAAGGGTGAATTGTCATCCTAAGTATGTTGAGTAGTACTATCTAAAAAGGATTTTTTTTATTAATTCAGTCTAATTTTGTATCTATAATAGCTGTTTAAAATTCCTTTATGCACTTTAAGGTTTTTCTCAAGTAGATTCTGAATGTCTCTTAGATTCAGCTGTAGGTACTTTTGTTCTTTTTGTTGCTACTTTAGTGTGAATGCACACCCCATGTTTCTGCATTGAATCTGGATTTTGGACACAAGCACATATATGTTATTTTACTGAAAGGTCTTTTTAGGAGATGATTTTGAGTCAGTAACTTGGGAAAGAGTATTGGCATCTATGAAAATGATTATTATTTTTCCCTCCTATCTCTTTTTTAATACCCCAAAACATATACCATAAAATTCACCCTTTCAACAGTTTCTAAGAGTAAGGTATACCTCTCTTCCCTTCAGCCTTTGGTAGCTACAATTCTGTTTCTGTGAGTTTTAATATTTTATATATCGTATATAAGTGTGCTGCTGCTACTTTGGGATTGAAATGAGGATTGACCTTTTCCAGTCCTATGGGCCCTGCTGGGTTTTCCAAATTTGCTGACAGCTAAGCGTATACATTAATTAAGGGTGAATTGTCATCCTAATGATGTTGAGTAGTACTATCTAAAAAGTCGTGTCAGACTCTGTGCGACCCCATAGACAGCAGCCCACCAGGCCCCGCCATCCCTGGGATTCTCCAGGCAAGAACACTGGAGTGGGTTGCCATTTCCTTCTCCAATGCATGAAAGTGAAAAGTGAAAGTGAAGTCGCTCAGTCGTGTCCGACTCTTAGTGACCCCATGGACTGCAGCCTACCAGGCTCCTCCGTCCATGGGATTTTCCAGGCAAGCATACTGGAGTGGGGTGCCACTGCCTTCTCTGATATATAAGTGTGATCATATAATATTTATCTTTTTGTGATTTATTTCACTTAGTATAATGTCTTTAAAGGTTCATCCATGTTGTAGCATACAACAGGATTTCCTTCTTTTATAATGCTGAAAAATATTCCATTGTATGTATAAACCACATTTTGTGTATCCATTCATTTGTTAATAGACATATAGGTTGCTTTGACCTCTTGGTTATTATAATATTGCAATGAACATAGGTGTGCAAATATTTCTTCAAGATTCCATTTTCAATTCTTTTGAATGTATCCCAAGAAATGGAATTGCTGGATCAGATGGAAGTTCTGCTTTAAAATTTTATTTATTTATTTGGCTGCACTTGGTCTTCACTGCTGTGTGTGGGCTTTCTCTAGTTGTGGCCAGCGGGAGCTTCTCTAGTTGCAGTGTGCGGGCTTCTCATTATGACGGCTTCTCTTGCTGTAGAGTACAGTCTCTAGGCATGGGAGCTTAAGTTCTTGTGTACACAGGCTTAGTTGCTCCACAGCATGTGTACACAGGCTTAGTCGCTCCACAGCATGTGGAATCTTCCCAGACAGGAGTTCAATCCTAGATTGGCAGATGGATTCTTCACCACTAGGCCACCATGAAAGTCCCTATTTTAAAATTTTTGAAGAATGTTCATACTGTTTTCTATATCAGCTATACCATTGTGCATTCCCAGCAATAACGCACCAGGGTTCCAATTTTTTGAAATCTGTACCAACACTTATTATTTTCATTTTTTTCAGTAAGTGGCCATTTTAATGGGTGTGAGGTGATATATAATTGTGGTGTAGGTCTTTTAAGATAGTGAATTTTGCCAAAGGATTTTGTGATATGGACCATTCTAGCATTCCTAAAATAAATCCCACCAAATCATGATGATTTATGATTGTTTACTCTTATTATTTTTAATTTTATATGTTAAAATTTTAACTCATATACAATTTTTGCATTGATGCTGTTGGTGAGATTGGCTTATATAATATATGTGTGTGTGTGTGCATGTGTAATCTTTCTCACATTTTGGAATTAATGTTCTATCAGATTGCCGGAATTTTTTTAAGTTTATAATAAAAATTGAGGGTATTTAAAAACTGTCTTGAAATTTGAATCACTTGCCTCTTCAACCAAATCTCACTGTTTTATTGAAGATCTTCATCACCTCATAACTTGGTTGTTGAGTTGATCTCCCAATGATATATGTTTTCATACAATTTACCCTTGTTTAATTAATCCCCAATTAGATGCCTTGGTAGACAGTCTAAAATTTCCTTAGTATTAAAGTGCACCTCCACACTTTCTTTTCCCCCATCACATACACTGTTTTTCATCTTGTCTTTTGGGCACTTGCTTATTCATCTTATAAAGCCTATTCTTTATCATGTGCTTTCTTTATTACTATTCACCAAATCTCTTTCCCTAGAACTCATCACATTTAGGTCTCTACTGCTTTTGTATCTTCTATCACTTTTATTGTTGCACCTAACTTTGTGACTAGTTTTAAAAACTGTGTTTTTCCTCATCTCAAAATGCTGAGTCCTTTGAACATTATGGCCATGTATTCCTAAAAACGATTACAGTGCCTTACGTAAGGTAATAACTCAAGTCTTGAATTTACATTTTAATCTACATTCATTTAATACACATTTATCTTCTCTACTAATAACTGTGAGTTTACTGTACTTATGAGAATACCCTTAGTTCATGTTGTTAGTAAAATCCTGCTCTTCATTCTGCTCTCTGCTTTCCACTGTTAAGAAGAACCTTTGTGAGGATATACATTCCTTCTAAAATGATGAACTGAGGGTAACTGAATTTACCTAAGTTCTCTCTACCTCTCAGCTGACTGACAGGTTCTGTTACAGAAGGCGCCAAATCCAATCTGAGGTATGAATAGTAGTCATGGTCTGCTGTATATAGGAGGGCATGTGATTTATTTATGTTGTTGCACCACATTCCATTACCTTTTGCTTTTTTTTAATAGCAAAATCACTTTTACAAGCAAGAAGAGGAATGGTTGAACCTACTGCTCATCTATGTATAGTATTGTATTTATGCGTTCTAGGGAGTCGTGACCTACTTATCAGGCCCACTTTTAAACTTTTCTTGGAATCATGAGAGAACATATTAAGCAGATAATGAATAACATGCCAGGTGCTTTGAGTTAATTTTTTTTTAATTTTATTTTATTTTTAAACTTTACAATATTGTGTTAGTTTTGCCAGATATCGAAATGAATCTGCCACAGGTATACATGTGTTCCCCATCCTGAACCCTCCTCCCTCCTCCCTCCCCATACCATTCCTCTGGGTCGTCCCAGTGCACCAGCCCCAAGCATCCAGTATCGTGCATCGAACCTGGACTGGTGACTTGTTTCATACATGATATTATACATGCTTCAATGCCATTCTCCCAAATCTTCCCACCCTCTCCGTCTCCCACAGAGTCCATAAGACTGTTCTATACATCAGTGTCTCTTTTGCTGTCTCGTACACAGGGTTATTGTTACCATCTTTCTAAATTCTATATATATGTGTTAGTATACTGTACTGGTGTTTTTCTTTCTGGCTTACTTCACTCTGTATAATAAGCTCATTAGAACTGATTCAAATGTATTCTCTTTAATGGCTGAGTAATACTCCATTGTGTATATGTACCACAGCTTTCTTATCCATTCATCTGCTGATGGACATGTAGGTTGCTTCCATGTCCTGGCTATTATAAACAGTGCTGTGATGAACATTGGGGTACACGTGTCTCTTTCCCTTCTGGTTTCTTCAGTGTGTATGCCCAGCAGTGGGATTGCTGGATCATAAGGTAGTTTTATTTCCAGTTTTTTAAGGAATCTCCACACTGTTCTCCAGAGTGGCTGTACTAGTTTGCATTCCCACCAGCAGTGTAAGAGGGTTCCCTTTTCTCCACACCCTCTCCAGCATTTATTGCTTGTAGACTTTTGGATTGCAGCCATTCTGACTGGCGTGAAATACAGTTAAAAAAAATAAATCTAACAGTGTTACAGTCATCAAATGTGAAAAGATATATTTTTATATTAATTTTGAATTCACAAATAGCTTTAAAATTCTGCAGTTATGAAATCATAGGTTAAGTATCGTTTCAATTGTATGATGAAGCTTCATTTACTAAATTAGTAAATGTCTGGTACCTTGGCTTATCCTTCCTGTGAACAGACATTTTGTTTGTTCATAAAGATTCATTATATTGGAAAAAATTAGTTCAATTTCTCTGTTCTCGTTTCTTCCCGTATGTTTCCTCCCCTTGTTTTACTTGTAAATACACGTTTGGTTGTTATTGTTGTTGTTTTAGTCACTAAGTCGTGTCCAACTCTCTTGTGACCCCGTGGACTATAGCCCGCCAGGTTCCTTTATCCATAGGATGTCCCAAACAAGAATACTGGAATAGGTTGTCATTTCCTTCTCTAGAGTATCTTCCTGACTCAATGATAGAACCCACATGTCTTGCATTGGAAGGCAGATACATGGAGAATAAATCCAAAATACCCTATCAAAAGTGCAAGCTGCCACATATCCAAAATTTTAACTTTTAAAATGTTCCATAGCATGTTAACTGAACTTATTTACCAGCAGCTATTTTTTGCCTGTGTATATATTAATACATACTAGTCTTTAGAAATTAGCAAATATATGGTACCTTAATAAACTTGGCAAATTAAATCTTTATTTTCAGATCTTCATTCTTCACGGAGTAGTCAGTCTTCCAGTTACTCTCCAAGGCCAACAGATAGTAGTTGTTTCAATTCTAGTTCAGAGATGGTAAGTTATGTTCTTTTTTTGCTTGTTAATATATGCTGTACTAATTTAGAATAAGTTATATTTCTCATAGTTTACCTTTTCATTTTGAAAAAAAAGTTGAGATAATAGTGAAAATAAATGTAAATAAAAATGTGAAAATATTAAGAATGTAAATTAAAATGTGAGCATCATTCATTCATATTTATGAAGCATCATTCATTCATTCATGTTTGTAACGTGTTCATTGTTATTTACAAAACACACTCATATTAAGATATGTGTGTGTGTGTGTATATATATATAGTAAATATGTGTTTATTTTAAAAGAGTTTTTAGAATAACCCACTCACAATAATTGAAAACCTCAAACAACCAATAATACATACATGGGAGTGACATGTTTAGTGCTGAGTGGGAACTATAATTGACTAATTGGAGTTGCTTCATATTCTGAGTGGATTTCTCACAAATCACATGTTTAAATGGAGTTCTCCATTAATTTTTTGTTTTTCTTTTCATCTACCTTTTGTCTCTAGCTTGCTATCCAAGCTGCTCTTGCCAAGGAAGGACACTAGTGACCTCTAATGGTGCCAAATTCATTGGGCAGTTTTCAGGGTTTTTTTTACAAGAATTTCTAGCCATATTAATAGAAATAATTATTTTCTTTTCTTGAAACATTTTCTTCTCTTTGCTTTTGTGATGCATGCTATCTTAGTTTCCTTCATACCTCTTTGTGTGCTACATTATGCCTTTGCCCACTTCTCTTCCACCTTTCCCTGTATATAAATTGTAATGTAGGGTTTGCTTCAGGACCCTTCTCTTAACCTATACTCCAAACTCTAGATGATGTTATATATTCCAGTGACTTTTTATACTATTGCCTGGTTGATGATAATTCTCAACTTTATGAATTCAGCTGAGATCCTTAATTAAATATCCAGTTTCTTCTTGGATATCTTCTTAGGTATTTCACAAAAAGCTGAACACCCCCTAATCTCCTTATATCAGTTTTCCTGATAGTTCTCATATTAGTAGATTAGTAGTGGGACATGACTGAGCAACTGAACTAAACTGAGTGGGTAGTTTTCTACCCATGCAGTTGTTGCCAGAAACTAGTTTGGCATTTCAGTCTCGCCTGCCTTCCTAACCATATTCGTTTCATCACTTCATCCAATCAATTCTACCTCCAAAATAAATTCCATATTTATCTACTTCTCTCACCTACTAAGTGTCAGTACACTAGTCTAAGGTATCATCATCTTGTTCTTAAATTATTATGGTTGTTGCCCAGGAGATCTACTTCCACTTTGCCCCACTTTTTTTCCAGTTAGCAATAATGATGATCTTTTGAAAGCTTAAATTGAATGATGTTATTCCTGTGTTTGATTATTCAGTGGATTCCTCTTTTGCTTTAGAATCTAAACTACTTATAGTGGCCTCAGGCCCTGTGTGATATAGCTTCTGACTACATTTCCAACTTCTAGTGTTCCTCTCTCACCAAACATTGACATGCGACTTCCTTAGCTGACTGGTCTCTTTTCTGCTTCAGGACATTTATATTAATATATTCTGTTAGTCGTCAGCTTAAACATGTCAGTGCTTTTGAAGCCCCTCCTTGACTTTTCAATCTAAATCAGGCCCCTTAGATATGCTCTTATAATACTTCATACGTGCTCTTCATAATGCTTTTTTCAACTTGTAATTATGTGATGAACATCCTTTCCACATATAAGAGTGTGTGCTATCCATCAGTTCAGTCGCTCAGTAGTGTCCAACACTTTGTAACCCCATGGACTACAGCATACCAGGTTCCCTGTCCATCACCAACTCCCAGAGCTTATTCAGACTCATGTCCATCAGTTTGGTGATGCCAACCAACCATTTCATCTTCTGTCATCCCATTCTCCTCTGCCTTCATTCTTTCCAAGCATCAGGGTCTTTTCCAGTAAGTCAGTTCTTTAAGTGGCCAAAGGATTGGAGTTTCAGCTTCAGCATCAATCCTTCCAGTGGGATTAAAGACTGATTTCCTTTACGATGGATTGGTTAGATCTCTTTGCAGTCCAAGGGACTCTCAAGAGTCTTCTCCAACACCACAGTTCAAATGCATCAGTTCTTCAGTGTTCAGCTTTCTTTATAGTCCAACTCTCACATCCATACAAGACTAGCGGAAAAACCTTAGCTTTGACTAGATGGACTTCTGCTGGCAAAATAATGTCTCTGCTTTTTAATATGCTATCTAGGTTGGTCATAGCTTTTCTTCAAAGGAGCAAACATCTTTTAATTTCATGGCGGCGGTCACCATCTGCAGTGATTATGGAGCCCAAGAAAAGTCTCTCAGTGTTTCCATTGTTTCCCCAACTATTTGCCATGAAGTGATGGAACTGGATGCATGATCTTAGTTCTCTGAATGTTGAGTTTTAAGCCAACTTTTTCCACTCACCTCTTTCACTTTCATCAAGAGGCTCTTTAGCTTTTCTTAGCTTTCTGCCGTATGGGTGGTGTCATCTGCATATCTGAGGTTATTGATATTTCTCCCAACAGTCTTGATTCCAGCTTGTGCTTCATCCAGCCCAGCATTTCACATGATGTTCTCTGCATATAAGTTAAATAAGCAGTGTGACAGTATACAGCCTTGACATACTCCTTTCCTGATTTGGAGCCAGTCTGTTGTTCCATGTCCAGTTCTAACTGTTGCCTCTTGACCTGCATACAGATTTCTCAGGAGGCAGGTAAGGTGGTCTGGTATTGCCATTTCTTGAAGAATTTTCCACAGTTTATTGTGATCCACACAGTCAAAGGACTTGGCATAGTCAATAAAGCAGAAGTAGATGTTTTTCTGGAACTCTCTTGCTTTTTCGATGATCCAGTGGATGTTGGCAATTTGGTCTCTGGTTCCTCTGACTTTTCTAAAACCAGCTTGAACATCTGGAAGTTCACGGTTCATGTATTGCTGAAGCCTGGCTTGGAGAATTTTGAGCATTACTTTTCTAGCATGTGATATGAGTGCAGTTGTGTGCTAGTTTGAGCATTCTTTGGCATTGCCTTTCTTTAGCATTGGAATGAAAACTGACCTTTTCCAGTCCTATGGCCACTGCTGAGTTTTCCAAATTTGCTGACATATTGAGTGCTGCACTTTTACACCATCATCTGTTAGGATTTTAAATAGCTCAAATGGAATTCCATCACGTCCACTAGCTTTGTTCATAGTGATGCTTCCTAAGGCCCACTTGACTTCACATTCCAGGGTGTGGAGCTCTAGGTGAGTGATCAAACCATCATGGTTAGCTGGGTCATTCAGATCATTTTTGTATAGTTCTTCTGTGTATTCTTGCCACCTCTTCTTAACAGCTTCTGTTTATGTTAGGTCCATACCATTTCTGTCCTTTATTGTGCCCATCTTTGCATGAAATGTTCCTTTGATATCTCTAATTTTCTTGAAGAGATCTCTAATTTTTCTCATTCTAGTGCCTCATACTCCAGGTATCTCTTGCCTTCATACTTTTGCATTCCAGTCCCATATAATGAAAAGGACATCCTTTTGGGTGTTAGTTCTAGAAGGTCTTGTAGGTCTTCATAGAACTGTTCCACTTCAACTTCTTCAGCATTACTTGTTAGGGCATCAGTTCAGTTCAGTTCAGTTCAGTAGCTCAGTCATGTCCGAGTCTTTGTGACCCCATGAATTGCAGCATGCCAGGCCTCCCTGTGCATCACCAACTCCCGGAGTTCACCCAAACTCATGTCCATCGAGTCAGTGATGCCATCCAGCCATCTCATCCTCTCTTGTCCCCTTCTCCTGCCCCCAATCCCTCCCAGCATCAGGGTCTTTTCCAGTGAGTCAACTCTTCACATGAGGTTGCCAAAGTATTGGAGTTTCAGCCTCAGCATCAGTCCTTCCAATGAACACCCAGAACTGGTCTCCTTTAGAATGGACTGGTAGGATCTCCCTGCATTCCAAGGGACTCTCAAGAATCTTCTCCAACACCACAGTTCAAAAGCATCAATTCTTTGGTGCTCAGCTTTCTTCACAGTCCAACTCTCACATCCATACATGACCACTGGAAAAACCATAGCCTTGACTAGATGGACCTTGTTGGCAGAGTAATATCTCTGCTTTTTAATATGCTATCTAAGTTGGTCATAACTTTCCTTCCAAGGCGTAAACGTGTTTTAATTTCAAGGGCATAGACTTGGATTAATGTGATTTTGAATGTTTTGCCTTGAAAATGAACAGAAATCATTCTGTTGTTTTTGAGACTACATTCAAGTACTGCATTTTGGACTCTTTTGTTGACTGTGATTACTAATTGATTTCTTCTAAAAGATTCTTGCCCACAGTAGTAGATATAATGGTCATCTGAGTTAGATTCACCCATTCCAGTCCATTTTAGATCACTGATTACTAAAATCTTGATGTTCACTCTTGCAGTCTCTTGTTCGACCACTCCCAATTTGCCTGATTCATTGACCTAACATTCCAGGTTCCTATGCCGTATTGCTCTTTACAGCATCAGACTTATTTCCATCACCAGTCACATCCACAATTGGTGGTGGTTTTGTTTTGGCTTCATCTCTTCATTCTTTCTAAAGTTATTTGTCCACTGATCTCCAGTAACATACTCAACACCTATTGACCTGTGGAGGTCATCTTTCAGTTTCCTATCTTTTTCACTTTTCGTACTTTTCATGGGGTTCTCAAGGCAAGAATACTGAAGTGGTTTGGCATTCCGTTCTCCAGTGGACCAAGTTATGTCAGAACTCTCCACCATGCCCTGTCTGTCTTGGGTGACCCTACAGGGCATGGCTCATGGTTTCACTGAGCTAGACAAGGCTGCAGTCTATGTGATCAGATTGATTAGTTTTCTGTGATTGTGGTTTTCAGTCTGCCTGCCTCTGATGGAGAAAGATAAGAGGCTTATGGAAGCTTCCTGATGGGAGAGACTGACTGAGAGGGAAACTCTTTGTTGTTCTGAAGGGTTGGACTATGCTCAGTAAATCTTTAATCCAATTTTCTGTTGATGGGTGGGGCTGTGTTCCCTATTGCTTGACCTGAGGCCAAACTATGGTGGAGGTAATGAAGATAATGGAGACCTCCTTCAAAAGGTCCCATGCAGGGACTGCTGCACTCAGTGCCTCCAACCCTGCAGCTAGGCCACTGCTGACCCCTGCCTCTGCTGGAGGCTCTTGGACACTCACGGCCAAGTCTGGGTCAGTCTCTTGTGGGGTCACTGTTCCTTTCTCCTGGGTCCTGGTGTGCACAAACTTTTGTTTGTGCCCTCCAAGACTGTGTTTCCCAGTCCTCTGTAAGTTCTGGTGGATCTATGGTGGGGTTAATGGCGACCTCCTCCAAGAGGGCTTATGCCATACCCAGGTCTGCTGCACCCAGAGCCCCTGCACCTCCAACAGTCTACTGCTGACCTCTGCAGGAGACACTCAAACACAGTTTTGGCTCAGTCTCTGTGGTGTCTCTGGGTCCTGGTGTGCACAAAGTTTGTTTGAGCCCTCTGACATCTCTGGTGGGTATGGGGTGTGATTCTAAATGTGATTTTGCCCCTCCTACCATCTTGCTGTGACTTCTCCTTTGCCCCTGATGTGGGGTATCTTTTTTTGATGGGATCTAACATTCTTCTGTTGATGTGTGTGATGTAGAGGGCAGCAATCATGTCTGCTTCACTCACATTGCAGATGCTAACTCAGTATTTATTTCTTGAATAAGTGTATTGATCTTTATTTTCTCTAATTTGTGCCCTGTCAGTTTTAATACTATATATTGTGCTTACTTTTCCTATTTTAGTGCCAATCAGCTAGGGCTTATATTTCATTTTAGGTTTTTTAATGTTAACTTTGCTTTTTATTTTTAGCTAAAATAATATTTTATATAGGATTTTTTTATTAAAAAGAGTATTTTATTTAGTAATTAAGATAAATTTTTCTTGAAGTTGAAAAATTAAAGTTACTAAATTGAAATCTAGGCCTATTAAAAATTCTTAACATTTGACTTTTTATATAGTGATTGTTATATTTATTACTATTTAACTTTTCTTTTGTATATTTGATTTTCTGTTAGCTGATGCTATTCTCTATAAGTCTTCTTGAGACTGAGTCCATGAAAGATACAATATAGATATTTTTTTACTTAAAAAGTCAAGGAGTGAATACTAAATTGTATATGTTAGCTTTTTAATTCAAAGTTATACTTCTACTCTACTCTTAAAGTAGTTGAAGAGTATATGTTCTATATCATTTCATCTCTGTGAAAAGGTAGGATAATGTCACCTATGATTATGGGGACTAATAAGAGACAAAAAAAAGTCTTCTCTTTTTAATCCTTTGCACCTTTAATATAAGTTAAAAAGTGAAAGTTGTTCAGTTGTGCCTGACTCTTTGCAACCCCATGGACTCCAGGCCAGTATACTTGAGTGGATAGTGTTCCCTTCTCCAGGGAATCTTCCCAAGCCAGGGATTGAACCCAGGTCTCCCACATTGCAGGTGGATTCTTTACCAGCTGAGCTATCACAGAAGCCCAAGAATACTAGAGTGGGTAGTCTATCCCTTTTCCCACATTGATTGAACCCAGGTCTTGATTCTGCCACCTGATTTTCCCACCTGACTGAACCCAGGTCTCCCACATTGCAGGCAGATTCTTTACCATCTGAGACTCCAGGGAAGCCCAAGAATACTAGAGTGGGTAGCCTATCCCTTCTCCAGGGGATCTTCCCAACCCAAGAATCGAACTCAGGTCTCCTACATTGCAGTCAGATTCTTTACCAGCTGAGCTACCAGGGAAGCCCTTTAATATAAGGATTCTTAATATTATGTCATGCTATTTTGAAATCTATATCCTTGATTAAAAAAAAATCTAGGTTGATTTGCCACCTATCAAAGTCTTTTCTTTTTTGAAAAGTTTCTGTAATGTGAATTTTAAGAATGTCTGCTTTGAAGTGATTGAATAATTTGTTTTTTTTAATGTAAGCATCATTTACAGCAAAATTACTAATTTATTTTAGCTATCTGAAGATGAAGATCAAACTGAAGATTCAAATAGGAGATCCATCAAAACCAAAGAAACAGCTAATAATTTTTATTTAGAAAACATGGAAAAATTTCCATGTGATAAGGTTATTAATAACAATGCCAAATTTCATAAACAAAATGAGAATTTTAACCAGTTCTCAGTGAATAATAATATACATCAGTTTCCAGAGTCTCAGTGTAATTCAGCACACATATTGCAAAGCAAAACCAGTAATAATTGCATTCTACAGGTTGCAAAGTGTGATGCATGGGTACAAACGGAGAGTGAACTTATAATGGAGGAAAAATTAGATGCTGCCATACAATGTGATATAATTTCAAAATGTAAATGTAGAAATGATGTGTCTTCTTTTTGTAATGTTGAAAGGTACAATGAAAATGTTAAGGCAGATACCACTGGAGGGCAGGAAATACTTAGAAACAACTAATATTCTAAAACCTTAACCTGAGATTTTGCATTTGTTTTAATGTTTAGAATTTCACTAACATAAAAAAGAATGAGAATATTTTTGTAGCTAAGCAACTAGATGAAAGTATTCAGAAGATGTATTTATTTTTTAGTATTACTAATTTATGCTTTAGTTTCCCATAGGTATTTTTAATAGTTTAGTATGTCTTAAAATTTTTTAGAAAATAATATATATGTAAATTTACTATTATTCTTAAGCTGATTATTTATTATGAAATGCTGCTGTTTATGGATTAAAAATGTTTAACTATTACTTCTGTGAAATAAAAATATCTCCTGCCATGTTAATAAACAAGAAATGTCACAGTCATCAGCATTTTCTGACCTCCAAATGTGAATGAAGGCTCCCAAAACTGGGATCCAGTGGATGCTGCCACTCCCTATGGTGATTGCTGAGGAGCTGGGGGAATGCAAGAAGCAAAATGAACAAGGAAACAGGATTGGCCCCAGGTAGCTGAGGTGCATATGAAAGGAGTGAATTCAGTGATTCCAGAGACTTGCATCTTCCCATACATAGAATGCTAAGTTCCTTAACTTGATACTGATCTTTGATGTTCAAACTGCCTGCTCCCTCTGTTGCACTTGTATATAGCCTGACTTCCCCTCTTGCCCTCTTGGACCACTTTTCTCAGAGCTACTGAGATGCTGTCTCCAAGGCCAGAGTCTTAAACATTCCCACCAAATAAAATAAGTGTCTACTTTCAGGTTGTGACTCTATTTTTTTAGTTGACAATACTTTGTTACATTTATTTTAAAATTTAGTGCAGTTGTATCTTTTGCAAAAATATTCTCTTCCAAGAATTTAAGACAGAAAATAATACTAAGTAATACTAAATATGTTTTATAGCCTAATTATAAGATTTCCTTAGCTACTTATCTTAAACATTATACTCTTGTTAAAAATTCTGGCATTAATTTTTAGATAAAATATTTTTCTAATTTGGAGAAAAATTTTTTGTTGGTGCTTATATTAATTCAAAGGAATGTTTTTTCTCTTCAAGAGTAAAAAAAAATGTTTTAACGCTTTTGTAAAAGATTTATTCAACATTGGAAAGTTATTTATGTTTACTAATTTTAATATTACATAAGATTTTCATAAATACTACATTAGAATCTCTCATTTGTAAACTATTGGCTTTGTTTCCAACATAACACTTATTTTTGTTGTCAAGGTTTTAAATGTTGACACTAGTCACTTTAGAAAATGGATATCTGTAAGTTACAAAGTGACCAACAAGGGGCATTCTGATATCTAACTAGCAAAAATAAAATAGGGATTTCTGTTAAAGTGAATTCTGTTAAAGTGAATAGGTATACATGTATACCTATACATATCACTCCACAGTTTGTTTTGCAGAGGTGATCTGAAACATAATAATTTAGAAACACTAATATTTAAAGAGTAGCAGTCTTCAGGGTTTTAGCTAGTTTTAGGAAGTTCTCTTTCTGGCCTCAGAGAACACAATAAACTCCTAAGTAATTTTAAGGATAGTAATCCTCTCATGCAAGGGGAATGTAATTATCTGATGTACATTGATAGTTTTCAAAAGGTCAGGATATTGATTATCCTGATATTCAATAAAAGGTATTCCATAGTGGATTGATTATCCTGAGCATTATTTTGCAAAATATGATACATTATAGTAAAGAAGACCTATATATGGAAAAGAAGACTATGCTTGTGATATTAGAGTAAGATTGAGCTTTGAATCAGATTGGTTTCAAATATCAAACAAATTGATTTTTTCCAATACAATTGAAAGTCTACCAGTTATTAAAAGCAGATTCATTACAAAAGTCCATGCTTAGTTACATTTTAATCAGTATCATAATGTGGCAGTTAAGCTTAGTGAAGTAAATAAGAATATAGGGTAATAACTACACACAGTAAAAGGGAAGTAAGATGCAGTATAGTAAAGGATTTAAACTTGCCTCATAAGAGATCTGGATTTTTTACCTTTGGGTTTGTAAGGTAATCTCTAAGCTCATGGAGTGTTATGCCTGATAGAAGTAACTTTGTTTGCCTGGGGACCTTGAGCCAAGCCAGATAGTATGATTTAAGATCACGCTGAAGTCAGCCCTGTGGGCAATCAATCATGCGGCTGTGATGGAGCCAGAGAAAGACTCTGGACACCAAGGCTCATGTGAGCATCCGCAGTTGGCAGTACTTTGTATTGTCACATATTGATACCAGGAAATTAACACTGAAGTGACTTAGCAGCAGCAGCATGACTTGTAGAAGACTGGAAGCTCTGTATTACTTTCTTAGACTCTGTCCTATGTGCTTTTTACCTGGGCTGGTTTTAATATCTCCTTTCCCTATAATAAACTGTAACTGTGAATATAACAGCTTTCAGTGAGTTCTGAGTCCTACCAGCAAACTATCAAATATGAGGGTGCTCTTGGAACCCCTGAAGTTTTATGATCTGTTCCCTAACATTGCAGTTACTAACTCTTTAGGGAGATAGATATATTTGGATAGGAAAGTAAGTACAGATTTATGTAATTAAAAAGACATATATAACAATACATTTTAACATACTTCTCAAAAGACAATACTAGTTTAGATTTTCTCTGGGTAAAATAATTTAATGAAAAAAATAGGTGATGTTTATACATTCTGAAGTTGTAGAAATACTGTTCTTCCAGAGCTCCTCAGAAGTATTAAGCTTCAGTTGTTTTTAATTGTAACTTACTTGGTATTAATAGTAAGCCCTTTATTAGCATGCTTCCTTTCCTTTCTCACATCTTCAATTCCATAACAGTGTTTTTTGAGATCACACCCCAAGCATACTACATACACTTAAATTCTTGGCTTATGCTTTGCTTCTGAGGTAATCTGTGAAAAAGAAAAGTGAAAGGCACTCAGTCATGTCCAACTTTTGCAACCCCATGGACTGACTGTAGCATGCCAGGCTCCTCTGTTCATGGAATTCTCCATGCCAGAATACTGGAGTGAGTAGCTGTTCCCTTCTGCAGGGGATCTTCCCAACCCAGGGGTCAAACCCAGATCCCCTGCTTTGCCGGAGGATTCTTTACTGTTTGAGCCACCAGGGAAGAGGAGATAATCCACACTGACAAGTTATATAAAGGGACCGTAACAAATGACTAAATGAATTGTCTTTGTTGGTGTCACTCAAATGTTAACATTGCTAGTGTTCTGGTTTTACAGTTTTCTTGTACTAGTTTTTAATTTCTGCCACCTACTGAAAACTCAGTAAATGGGACTAGAAACATATAGACAAGTGAAGAGAGAATTGGTGAAATGAAATATTCATAAGTTATCCAAATGCAGAAGAGAAAAATAGAAAACGTGAAAGAAAGTTAAACAATAACAAGGATATAATGAGACACTCCAACATCTGTTTAATTGAAGTATCAGTAGTAGAGGAGAGAAATGGGATAGAGGCACAATCTGAAGAGATAATGACTGAGAATTTTTCAAAATTTATCAGTGATACTAATCCACAAATTTAAGAATGCCAACAATTTCCAAGTAGTATAAATAATATGAAACCCATGCCTAGACTCAACATAGTGAAATGGTGAAGTCTCAAAGACACAGATGATCTTGAAAGCAATTGGAGAGAAAAAGACGGGCTTCTTAGAAGGAAGACAATACTGTTATTTTTAAAAGCAATAATGAATGCCAAAAGACAGTGTAAAAATACCATCCAAATCCTGATAGGAAAAAAACAGTCACTCTAGAATTGTGTTTCTAGTCCTACAGAACTAGCACTATTTGATACCAGGGCTCAGTGGTAAAAAATTTGCCTGAAATGCAGGAGACATGGGTTGAATCACTTGTCGGGAAGATCCCCTGGAGAAGGAAATGGCAACCCCACTCCAATACTCTTGCCTGGGAAATCCCGTGGACAGAGAACCTGGTGGCTTACAGTCCATTGGGTCACAAAAGACTTTGACACATCATAGTGACAAAACAACAGCAAACTAGCCAATACTAGCATGAAGGACCCAAACTTACAGGCTGTGGCAATTTTTATTTAAGCTTTTTGAATATAAAGAGTAGTGCTTTCTTTTGGTGGGGAAAGTTTCTAAGTTTTTTCACCGTGTGGTCTTTAACATATATGCTCAGTTTTCCCACTGCTTCTATTCTTTTAGGCCCTCTTTTTATTAACTTTGTAGCACTTGAAGTTGTCCCAGTGAAGCACTTTATTTATTTATTTTTTCAGTGCTGTCTCTGATGGTCTATGATGTATATTCCCTTACGCTTGTTGCTAAGGAGATATCACTTTCTCTCATTTCTTTAAAATTACCTTATTAGTAGTATTAAAATTCTCTTTAATATAAATCTAACCTATATGCAGAATACATCATGTGAAATGCCTGCGGGGCTATCTGAACACAGCTGGAATCAAGATTGCCGGGAGAGATAACAATAACCTCAGATATGCAGATAACATCACCATTATGGCAGAAAGTGAAGAAGAACTAAAGAGCTTCTTGATGAAGGTGAAAGGAGAGTGAAAAAAGCTGGCTTAAAATTTAACATTCAAAAAACTAAGTTCATAGCATCCATTCCCATCACTTCGTGCCAAATAGATGGGAAAAAATGGAAACAGTGAGAGACTTCATATTCTTGGGCTTTTCATTTTCAAAATCACTGCAGTGACTGCAGCCATGAAATTAAAATACACTTGCTCCTTGGAAGAAAAGCTATGACCATCCTACTAGACAGCATATTAAAAAGCAGAGACATCACTTTGCCGACAAAGGTCCATATTGTCAAAGCTGTGGTTTTTCCAGTAGTCATATATGGATGTGAAAGTTGAACCGTAAAGAAGGCCGAGTGCCAAAGAACTGATGCTTTTGAACTGTGGTGTTGGAGAAGACTCTTGAGAGTCCCTTGAACTGCATGGAGATCAAACCAGTCAGTCCTAAAGGAAATCAATCCTGAGTATTCATTGGAAGGACTGATGCTGAAGCTCCAGTACTTTGGCACCTGATGCAAAGAACTGACTTATTAGAAAACCCCCAATGCTGGGAAAGATTGAAGGCAGGAGGAGAAGGGGACTAAAGAGGATGAGATGGTTGGATGGCATCACCGACTCAATGGGTATGAGTTTGAGCAAGCTCTGGAAGATGGTGAAAGACAGGAAAGCCTGGCATGCTACAGTCCTTGGGGTCGCAAAGAGTCAGATGTGACTGAGCGACTGAACAATGACAGCTTTGACATGTACTGCTTGACTTTTTTGAATCAAGATACTTAGGTTTTGAATGTTGATATCTATATATCTATATAGATATCCACAAATGTGACAACTTAAAATATAATACAGTGAATTGAGGCAACTGCTGGGTTTTTGATGGATGTATGTTCATTTTGTGTATACATATGTCACTCAGTTGAAATGGGTAGTTTTTTACATTCACCTATTGTTTCTTGATGCAATTAAACATCAGTCAGTGAGAAAGTCACATGATGCTCCCCTGGATCTGGGTCTTGGGTCCACCTGCCAATAGGCCGGTACAACCTTTAGGACCTCCTGGGCCCTGGCCTGCCTACCAGCAAATAGATGGTTGATAGTAGTCAGCCCACAACAATAGGACACATACAGACCACATAGGGGACACCCCTAGAGCATATAGCTCTGGATACCAGATGGGAGTGCACTGCTGGGAAGCATAGGATATCTCCTACAAAATGTCACTTCAACCTTGGCAAATGCAACCAACCTACCAAATACATTGAAAAACAAACAAATAAGGTGACAGAGGAATAAGTCCCCAGCCTCCCCCGCACCCCACCAACCACCAAAAAAAGTAACAAGATGAAACCCCAGAGGAGAAACTAAGTATATTGGAGATAAGCAATCTACCCAATAAACAGTTCAAAGTAATGACTGTAAAGATGTACAAAAACTCAGGAGAATATTGGAAGAATAGTTGGAAGTCTTCAACAAGAGAAAATGCAGAGAAGAACTAGAGATGAAGAAAACAATAACTGCAATTTTAAAATACACTAGAAGGAATCAATATTGGATTAAATGATACAGAGAGACAGATCAGTGAGCTGGAAGACAGAATAGTGGAAATGACTGAAGCTGACCCAAAAAAAGAATGAATAAAAAGAAATGAGGATAGTTTACTATCATTCACATTATAGGGGAAGGGTCCCAGAAGAAGACACAAAATAGAGGCAGAGAATATATTTGAAGACATAAAAGAAGGAAATGTCTCTAAAATGGAAGAGGAAGCAAACATCCAGATTAAGGAAGAACTGTGTCCCAAAAAAGATCAACCAAAAAAGTAACAGACCAAGACACATTGTAGTTAAAATGTCAAAAATTAAAGAGGAAGTGGGACTTCCCCTGGTGGTCAAATGATTGAGAGTCTGCTTTGCAGTTCAGAGGATATGGGTTTGATCCCTGATTGGGGAGCTAGGATCCCATATGCCACAGGGCAACTAAATCCACCCACATGCCACAACTAGAGACCCCACATGATGCAATGAAGATCCAGAGTGCCACAACTGGGACTTGACTCAGCCAAATAAATATTACACAAAAGAGGGAGTACTAAAAAACAGCAAGGGAAAAGCAATAAGTTGCATGAAAGGAAATTCCCATAAGGTTATCTGCTGACTTTTAAGCAGAGGTTGTGCAGGTGAGAAGGGAGTGTCACTATATATTTAATGACGTGAAAGGCAGAAAGCTACAACCAACCTACAACACACACTCACCAAGGCTTTCATTCAGATTTCATTCAAACTCATTGTCCACCAAAATAAGTTTTATAGACATGTAAAAGCTAAAAGAGTTCAGCACCACTAAACCAGTTTAACAACAAATGTTAAAAGGACTTCTCTAAGTGAAAAAGAAAAAGCCATACCTTCTGGTTTGAGATGGCAGAGTAGAAGGATGTGCACTCATCTCCTCCTGCGAGAGTGTTAAAATCTCAACTAGCTGTTGAACAACCATTAACAGGAGAACAGTAGAACCCACCAAAAAAAAAAAAAAAAAAAAAAAAATCCTATGTCCAAAGACAAAGAAGAAGCCACAGTGAGATGGTAGGGGCTGCAATCATGATAAAATAAAATTGCATACTCACCAGGTGGGCAACCCACAAACTGTAGAAAAATAATACCAAAGAAGTTCTCCAACTGCTGTGAAGGTTCTGAACCCCAAGTCAGGCTTCCTAGCCTGGGGATCCGACAAAGAGACTTGGAATCCCCAGGGAATCTGACAATGAAGTCCAATGGATTTGATTATAGCACTTTCAAATGAGTAGGGGAAACATAGACTCCAGTCTTAGAGGGCACACACAAAATCTTTGCACACCAACATCCAGAGGAAAGGAGTAGTAACTCCACAGGGGACTGAACCAAAACTACCTGTTAGTGTTGGAGGGTTTCTTGTGGAGGTGTGGGTTGGCAGGGGTTCACCAGGGATAAGGGCCCTGGCAGCACATCTGGGAAGGTACCCCTTGGCCCTCTTGGAGGTTGCCATTAACCCTACCAGAGATACTGTAGACCCCAGGGCTGGGATGCCTCAGACCAAACAACTACCAGGGAGAGAGCCCAACTCCTCCCATCAGTAGAGAATTGGATTAAAGCTTTACTGAGCAAGGCCCTGACCACCAGAACAAGAACCAGTTTTTCCCACTGCCAGGCCCTCCCATCAGGAAGCTTACACAGCCTCTTAGCCTTATTCACCAGAGAGCAGACAGAAGAAGCAAGAAGACCAACAGTCCCACAGCAGCTAAAACAAAAACCACATTACAGAAAGTTAATCAGAATGAAAAAGCAGAAAGTTATGTCTCAGATGAAGGTACAAGATAAAATCTCAGAAAAATAACTAAATGAAGTGGAGATTGGCAACCTTCCAGAAAAAAGAATTCAGAGTAATGATAGTAAAGATAATCTAGGATCTCAGAAAAGCATTGGAGAAGATATAAGATATTCCTACTAAAGACCTAGAAGAAAAAAAAACAAAGATGAATAATACACTGTGCTGAGCTGTGCTTAGTTGCTCAGTCATGTTGGACTCTTTGTGACCCCAGGGACTGTAGCCAGGCAGGCTTTTCTGTTACTGGGATCTCCAGGCAAAATACTGGAATGGGTTGCCATGTCCTCCTCCAGGAGATCTTATCTTCCCAACCCAGGGATTGAACCCAGGTCTGCCCACATTTCAGGCAGATTCTTCACCATTTGAGCCACCAGGGAAGCCCAAGAATACTGGAATGTGTAGCTGATCCCTTCTCCAGGGGATCTTCCCAACTCAGGAATTGAACCAGGGTCTCCTGCATTGGAGGTAGATTCTTTACCAGCTGAACTACCAGGGAAGCCTGAATAGAAGGAGTCAATAGCAGAATAACTGAGGCAGAAGAAAGATAAATGATCTGGGGGACAGAATCATTGAAATCACTGCCTAAGAACAGAATATAGAAAAAAGAATGAAAAGAAATGAAGACAGCCTGTGAGACCTCTGCTGCTGCTGCTGCTGCTGCTGCTACTACTGCTGCTAAGTCGCTTCAGTCATGTCTGACTCTGTGCGACCCCATAGACGGCAGCCCACCAGGCTCCCCTTCCCTGGGATTCTCTGGGACAACGTTAAATGCACCAACATTTGCATTATAGGGTTCCCAGAACAAGAAGAGAGAGAGAAAGGATCTGAGAAAATATTTGAAGAGACAATAGCTGAAAACTTCCTTAACATGGGGAAGGCAATAATCAACAAAGTCTAGGAAGAACAGCTTTACAATGAATGCTGTCAAACTGACAAAGCTAAAAGACAAAAATATTGAAAGTGACAAGGGAAAAATGACAAATAACATAAAAGGGAACTCCCATCAGGGTATCAGCTGATTTCTCAACAGAAACTCTACAAGCCAGAAGAGAATGGCTTTATAAATGGCTATATCAAAAGTGATATATTTAAAGTGATGAAAGGGAAGAGCCTACTACGAAGAGTACATTACTCAGCAAGACTCTCATTCAGATTTGATGGAGAAATCAAAAACTTGCCAGACAAGCTAAGCTAAGACAATGCAGCACCACCAATGAATGCTAAAGGAATTCCTCTAGGCAGGAAACACAAGAGAAAAAAAGACCTACAGAAAATAAACCCAGAACAATTAAGAAAACGGTAATAGGATCATACATAATAATTACCTTAAATGTAAAAGGATTAACTGCACCAACCAAAAGACATAAACTGGCTGGGTGGATGAGAACCCACTTACCACATCACTCTACTTGACCCTCTGCTGCTGCTGCTGCTAAGTCACTTCAGTCGTGTCTGACTCTGTGAGACCCCATAGACGGCCACCCACCAGGCACCGCCGACCCTGGGATTCTCCAGGCAAGAACGCTGGAGTGGGTACTTGACCCCCTAAATTGTATGTAATTATTTTATATTATTAATCATGCTCCAATTATGGCTTTAATTGTAATTATCTTTTACTTTTTGTCTGGATATTGATTGTGAAAACTGATGAACATCTTTTACTCTTGTGATTATGTAGCTAGTGAAAGAAAGAAAGTGAAGTCGCTCAGTCGTGTCTGACTCTGCGACCCCGTGGACTGTAGCCCATCAGGCTCCACTGCCCATGGGATTCTCCAGGCAAGAATACTGGAGTGGGTTGCCATTTACTTCTCCAGGGGATCTTCCCGACCCAGGCATCGAACCTTGGTCTCCTGCATTGCAGGCAGATGCTTTACCCTCTGAGCCACCAGGGAAGCCCTGATTATGTAGCTATTACTCACTTAATACCATTGTATAATGATTGGTTAACAGAAAAATAAAACAACTCTGTATCACCGAAACTAGGGTTTAAGAGAAAATCCTGTAATCGTTTTCTAAAATCCAGATGCATATCAGAATTATATTTGAAGCTTTTAAAAAATAAAAATGCTCAGGTATTGCTTTTTTCCCCTCCAGAGCCCCTGATAGGTTTCTAGTGAGCAGTCATATTTGTTTTTAAATATGGACTCTATGATGATCTTTTATCTAGTTTGTTTCACTTTTTCTATTTCATACTCAGTTCTTTCATTTCATTCAGTTTATGTTTTCCAATTTCTCCATCTCTTCTTTTTTTTATGTTCTTTCTCAAGCCTTTATCAATCATTTGGAAAGCTTTTATATACATATATATAAATATGCATACTATATATATTTTAGAAAGCTTATGAATTTTTGCAAAACTAAAAAATATATGAAATTTTTATTTCACTTCTTTGTATTAGTATGAAAAGAATGCTAGATTTATAATTTAAAAAAATAGACAACAAGCATCAAAGATTTACTGTTTAACACACGGAACTAAAGTCAATATTTTGTAATAACCTATAATGGAAAATAGTCTGAAAAATAATATATGTGTATATGTATAACTGAATCACCTGCTGTGAACCTGAAATATTGTAAGTCAATTATATATATATATATATATATATAGGAAAAGGAAAATGCCATAACTAGAAACAGGAAAATTACAAAAGAACAAAATCTCATTGGTAAAGGTAATAGGTATAAAAGGTATAAATCAACCACATATTAGCTAGTGTGTGCATGTGTGCTAAGTTGCTTCAATCGTGTCCAACTATATGGACTTTAGCTCACTAGGCTCCTCTGTCCATGGGATTCTCCAGGCAAGAATACTGGAAGTGGGTTCCCATGCCCTCCTCCAGAGTATCATCTTCCCAACCCAAGGAACAAATCCACGTATCCTGTGGCTCCAGCATTACAGGTGGATTCTTTACCATTGAGCCACTGGGGAAGCCCATATAAGTTAGTAATAAGGTTAAAAGATGAAAGCAGTCAATCAAATATATATCCACAATATTTAGTTAAGGTATACATAAAAAAGACATCCCTGTAGCTCAAATGGTAAAGAATCTGCCTGTGAGGCAGGAGACCAGGGTTCAATCCCTGGGTTGGGAAGTTCCTCTGGAGAAGGAAATGGCAATCCACTCCAGTATTATTGCCTAGTGAATTCTATGGACAGAGAAGCCTGGCGGGATACAGTCTGTGGGGTCACAAAGAGTCAGACACGACTGAGTGACTAACACACATACATAAAAAAGATCTTAAATTTGATGTTAAAAACAATAAACTTTGTGGGAGGATAGAATACAAGTTTGTTAAACATTTGAACTTGAGAGATAATCAATTTAATTATATGTGACATCACAAAAAAAAATCTGTAATATATAAACACACACAAAGAATAAAGGAATCCAGTTACAACACTAAGATAATAATCTAATCATTGAAGAAGTGGCAAAAGAACAAAAAAGAACTACAAAAACATCCCCAAAACAATTAATAAGATGGCCATAGGTACATACATATCAATAATTATTATAAATTTACATGGACAGCATGCTATAATCCAAAGATATAGACTGACTGGATACAAAAATAATACTCATATATATCTGCTTATAAGAGACTGACTTTAGATCTAAAGCTACACACAGACTGAAGTTGAAAGAATGGGAAAAGATATTTCATGTAAATGGAATTCAAAAGAAAGCTGGTGTATCAATACTTATATCAGATAAAATAGACTTTGAAACAAAGACTATAGAAAGCAACAAAGAAGGACATTGCATAATGATAACGGAATCAATCCAATAAGAAGATATAACTATAGCAAATATATATGTACCCAACATAGGACCACCTCAATATATAAGACAAACACTTCAGTTCAGTCGCTCAGTCATGTCTGACTCTTTGCGACCCCATGAACTGCAGCATGCTAGGCCTCCCTGTCCTTCACCAACTTCCAGAGTTCACCCAAACTCATGTCCATTGAGTCAGTGATGCCATTCAACCATCTCATTCTCTCTCGTCCCATTCTCTTCCTGCCCTCAATCTTTAATAAAATCAGGGTCTTTTCCAATGAGTCAGCTTTTCTCATCAGGTGGCCAAAGTATTGGAGTTTCAGCTTCATCAGTCCTTCCAATGAACACCCAGGACTGATCTCCTTTAGGATGGACTGTTTGGATCTCCTTGCAGTCCAAGGGACTCTCAAGAGTCTTCTCCAACACCACAGTTCAAAAGCATCAATTCTTCGGCATTCAGCTGTTTTTATAGTCCAACTCTCACATCCATACATGACTACTGGCAAAACCATAGCCTTGACTAGACAGAGCTTTGTTGACAAAGTAATGTCTCTGCTTTTTAATATGTTGTCTAGGTTGGTCATCGGAGAAGGCAATGGCACCCCACTCCAGTACTCTTGCCTGGAAAACCCCATAGATGGAGGAGCCTAGTTGGCTGCAGTCCATGTGGTCGCAGAGAATGGGACACGACTGAGCGACTTCACTTTCACTTTCATGCATTGGAGAAGGAAATGGCAACCCACTCCAGTGTTCTCGCCTGGAGAATCCCAGGGACGGGGGAGCCTGATGGGCTGCTGTCCAGGGAGTCACAAGGAGTCGGACACGACTGAAGTGACTTAGCAGCAGCAGGTTGGTCATAATTTTCCTTCCAAGGAGTAAGCGTCTTTTAATATCAGGGCTGCAGCCACCAACTGCACTGATTTTGGAGCCCCCCAAAATAAAGTCAGTCACTGTTTCCCCATCTATTTGCCATGAAGTGAGGGACCAGATGCTATGATCTTAGTTTTCTGAAAGTTGAGCTTTAAGCCAACTTTTTCACTCTCCTCTTTCATAAAGAGGCTCTTTAGTTCTTCTTCACTTTCTGCCATAAGGGTGGTGTCATCTGCATATCTGAGGTTATTGATATTTCTCTTGGCAATCTTGATTCCAGCTTGTGCTTCTTCCAGCCTATCGTTTCTCATGATGTACTCTGCATAGAAGTTAAATAAGCAGGGTGACAATATACAGTCTTGATGCACTCCATTTCCTATTTGGAACCAGTCTGTTGTTCCATGTCCAGTTCTAACTGTTGCTTCCTGACCTGCATAGAGGTTTCTCAAGAGGCAGGTCAGGTAGTCTGGTATTCCCATCTCTTTCAGAATTTTCCATGGTTTATTGTGATACACACAGTCAAAGGACTTGGCATAGTCAGTAAAGCAGAAACAGACGTTTCTCTGGGACTGTCTTGCTTTTTCGATGATCCAACAGATGTTGGCAATTTGGTCTCTGGTTCCTCTGCCTTTTCTAAAACCAGCTTGAACATCTGGAAGTTCACAGTTCACATATTGCTGAAGCCTGGCTTGGAGCATTTTGAGCATTACTTTTCTAACATGTGAGATGAGTGCAATTGTGTGGTAGTTTAAGCATTCTTTGGCATTGCCTTTCTTTGGGATTGGGATGAAAGCTGACCTTTTCCAGTCCTATGGCCACTGCTTAGTTTTCCAACTTTGCTGACATATTGAGTGCTGCACTTTCACAGCATCATCTTTTAAGATTTGAAATAGCTCCACTGGAATTCCATCACGTCCACTAGCTTTGTTCATAGTCATGCTTCCTAAGGCCCACTTGACTTCAAATTCCAGGATGTCTGGTTGTAGGTGAGTGATCACACCATCATGATTATCTGCATCTTGAAGATCTTTTTTGTACAGTTCTTCTGTGTATTCTTGGCACCTTTTCTTAATATTTTCTGCTTCTGTTAGGTCCATACCATTTTTGTCCTTTATTGTGCCCATCTTTGCATGAAATGTTCCTTTAGTATCTCTAATTTTCTTGAAGAGATCTCTAGTTTTTCCATTTTATTGTTTTCCTCTATTTTTTTCCGTTGATCACGGAGGAAGGCTTTCGTATCTCTCCTTGCTATTCTTTGGAACTCTGCATTCAAATGGGTATATCTTTCCTTTTTTCTTTTGCTTTTCACTTCTCCTTTTTTCACAGCTATTTGTTAGGCCTCCTCAGACAGCCATTTTGCTTTTTTGCATTTCTTTTTCTTGGGGATGGTCTTTACCCTGTCTCCTGTACAATGTCACAAACCTCCATCCATAGTTCATCAGGCTTTCTATCAGACCTAGTCCCTTAAATATATTTCTCACTTCCACTGTACAATCATAAGGAATTTGATTTAGGTCATATTTGTATGGTCTAGTGGTTTTCCCCACCTTCTTCAATTTAAGTCTGAATTTGGCAATAAGGAATTCATGAACTGAGCAACAGTCAGCTCCTGGTCTTGTTTTTGCTGACTGTATAGAGCTTCTCCATCTTTGGCTGCAAATAATATAATCAGTCTGATTTTGGTGTTGGCCATCTGGTGATATCCATGTGTGGAGTCATCTCTTGTGTTGTTGGAAGAGGGTGTTTGCTATGACCAGTGCATTCTCTTGGCAAAACTCTATTAGCTTTTCCCTAGCCACATTCTCTACTCCAAGGCCAAATTTGCTTGTTACTCCAGGTGTTTCTTGATAATAATAGGGGGCTTTAAGCCTCACTTACATCAATGGACAGATCATCAGAAAGAAAATCAACAAGGAAACATTGGCCTTAAATGGCACATTAAGACCAGGTGAATTTTGTATATTTATATATAGAACATTTCATCCAAAATCAGCAGATTACACATTCTTTTCATGTGGCCATTGAGAATTCCCCGGGATATATTACATGATAGGCCACAGAACAAGTCTCACTAAATTTAAGAAAATTGAGACAATATCAAGCAACTTTTCTACCCACAAAACTGTAAGACTAGAAATCAACTACAAGAAAAAGTCTGCAAAAACATAAACACATGAAAACTATGCTATACCAATGGATCACTAAAGAAATGAAGGAAGAAATAAAAATGTATTGGAGACATATGGAAATGAAAACACAGTGGTCCAAAGTCTATGGGACATGAGCAAAGTGGTTTTAAGAGGGAAGTTTATAAACAATATAAGACTACCTCAAGAAACAGAAAAATCTCAAATAGAAAACCTAACCATATACCCAGAGGGACTAGAAAAAGAACAAAGGGAACCTAAAATTAGTAGAGGGAAAGAAATCATAAATATCAGAGCAGAAATAAAATACAGACTAAAATTGGAAAAGATCAATGAAGCTAATAGAAGTGAATGAAGCTAGGGAGTTATACCAAGCATGCAAATAATTTATACCTGTTTTGCTCAAACAGTTCCAAAAAAAAAAAAAAAAAAATGAAGAGGAGAAAACAGTCTGAAACTCATTTTATGAAGCCACCATCACCCTGATAACAAAACCAGAAAAAGACCCTACAAAAAAATTACATCCCAATATCTTTGATGAATATAGATGCAAAAGTCCTCAACAAAATATTAGCAAGCCAGATTTAGCAATACTTGGAAAAAGATCATATACCGTCACCAAGTTGAATTCATTCCAGGGTCACAAGAATGGTTTCACATAAACAAATCAATCAATGTGATACATACTACATTAACAAAAACATGCTCATCTCAATGGACGCAGAAAACACATTTGATAAAATTCAACATCCATTTATGATAAAAACTCTCAGTAAAAAAGTATGGAGATGACGTAGTTCAACTTAAGAAAAGCTATTTACAGCAAACCACAGTCAATTTATACTCAGTGGTGGAAAGATGATAGCCTTATTGCTAAATTCAGGAATAAGATTAGAATGCCCACTTCTACCATTTAAGATAAATAAATGTATCCAAATTGGAAGAGAAGAGGTAAGTCTGTCACTATTTGCAGCTGGCATTATTCTCTATATGATACTGCTGCTGCTGCTAAGTTGCTTCAGTCGTGTCCGACTCTATGTGACCCCATAGATGACAGCCCACCAGGCTCCTCTGTCCCTGGGATTCTCCAGGCAAGAACACTGGAGTGGGTTGCCATTTCCTTCTCCGTATTCTCTATATAGAGAACCTTAAAGTCTCCATATAAAAGTGATAGATCAATTCAAGATATTAACATAAAGAAATCTCTTCCATTTCTTTTCACTAACAATGAAATATCAAACCAAAGTAAAAAATAATTCAATTTAAAATCCCACTCAAAAAAAAAAAAAAACACAAAAAAACCTAGGAGTAACTTAACCAAAGAGGTGAAAGACCTCTACACTGAACACTATTTAACACTGATAAAGAAAACTGAAGGTGATTCAAATAAATGGAAAGATATCCTATTTTTTTTTAATTGGAAGCATTAATACTGTTAAAATGAACATACTACCCAAACAATCTACACATTTGATGTTCTCCCTGTGAAAGTACCCATGACATTTTTCAAAGAACTAGGATAAATAAAATTTATATGGAATCACAAAAGACCCAGAATTGCCAAAGCAATCCTGAGAAAAAGATCAAAGCTGGAGGCATAACCCTCACAGTCTTCAGACAACACTACAAAGCTGCCATAATCACTGTAGCATGGTATTGGCATGAGAACAGATGTATGGATCAATGGAGCAGAATAGAGAGCATAAGAAATAAATCCATACACCTATAGTCAATTAATCTAGATCAAGTAGGCAAGAATATAAAATGGGAAAAAACAGTTTCTTTAGCAAGTGGTGCTCATAAAGTTGGAAAGCTACATGTCAATCAATGAAATTAGAAAACTCCCTCATACCATTATGTATAAGTAAGCTCAATGTGGCTTAAAGACCTAAAGCTGAGACATGACATCATAAAACTTCTAGAAGAGAACACAGGCAAAATATTCTCTGACATAAATTGAAACAATATTTTCTTATATCAGTCTTCCATGGCAAAAGAAATAAAAGCAAACATACATAAATGACACCTAATCAAACATAAATGTTTTTAAACAGCAAAGGAGACCATCAACAAAACAAAAGGACAGTCTATGGAATGGAGAGTAATATTTGCAGATGATGTGATGACAAGTCATTAATATCCAAAAGATAAAAATAGTTTATACAATTCAATATCAAAAAACAACAATATCAAAAAAATGGGAAGAAGACCTAAACAGACATTTTTGCAAAGAAGACATACAGATACTCAATAGGCAAGTGAAAACATGCTTAACATTGCTGATCATCTGAGAAATGCAAACCAAAGCCACAATTAAGTATCACCTCACATCTGTCAGAAAGGCTATCATCATAGAGTCTACAAATAACAAATGTTGGAGAGAATGCAGAAAAAAGGGAACCCTTATGTACTATAGGTGGGACAGTAAATTTGGTGCAGTCACTGTGGAAAAATAGTAGGGAGGTTCCTCAAAAACTAAAAACAGAACTACCATGTGATCTATACGATCATTCCTGGGTATATATGTGAAGAAAACGAAAACACTAATTTGAAAAAGTACACGCACCACAATGTTCATAGAATCATTATTTATACCAACAAAGATAGGAAAGCAACTTAAGTATCCACCAACAGATGACTGGATACAGAGGATGTGAGATACATACATATCTCAGCATTCAAAAACTTAAGATCATGGCATCTGGTCCCATCACTTTTATGGCAAATAGAAGTAGAAAAAGTGGAAGAAGTGACAGATTTTATTTTCTCATGTTCCAAGCGGTGCAGACGGTGATTGCAGCTACAAAATTAAAAGACACTCGCTTCTTGAAAGGAAAGCTATGGCAAACCTAGACAGTGTGTTAAAAAGCATCCCTTTGCCAACAGAGGTCCATATACTCAAAGCTATGGTTTTTCCAGTAGTCGTGTATGGATGTGAGAGTTGGACCACAAAGAAGTCTGAGTGCTGAAGAATTGATGCTTTTGAACTCTGGTGCTGGAGAAGACTCTTGAGAGTCCCTTGGACAGGTAGGAAATCAAACCAGTCAATCCTAAAGGAAATCAGTCCTGAATATTCATTGGAAGGACTGATGCTGAAGCTGAAGTTCCAATACTTTGGCCACGTGTCATGAAAAGCCAGCTCATTAGAAAAGACTCTGATGGTGGGAAAGATTGAAGGCAAAAGGAGAAGGGGGTGGCAGAAGATGAGATGAGTAGACAGCATCACTGACTCAATAGACATGAATCTGAGCAAACTCCAGGAGGTAGTGAAGGACAGGGAAGCCTGGAGTGCTGCTGTTCATGGGGTTGCAAAGAGTCAGACACAACTTAGCAACTGAACATACACATGTGTGTGTGTGTGTGTGTGTGTGTGTGTGTGTGTGTTTGACATCCTGTATGTGTGTGTATGTGTGTGTGTGTATATATATATATATATCCTAATACAATGGAATACTATTCAGCCGTAAGAAAGAATGAAAATTTGCCATTTGCAACATGGATGGGCCTGGAGGGTATTATGTTTAGTGAAATAAGTCAGAAAAAAGACAATTACTATACATATTTTATATGTAAAATATAAAAAGTAAAACTAGTGAATATAACAAAAAAGAAACAGGCTCTTAGATATGGAGAACAAATTAGTGGTTGCTAGTAGGAAAGGAAAGAAGGGAGAGGCAAGAAGAGATAGGGGATTGAGAGGTACAAACTATCATGTATAAAATAGCTACAAGGGAGGATATATTGTATAGAACATGGAATATAGCCAATACTTTGTAATAACTATGAGTGCAGTATAAGCTATGTTGTACACTTGAAACTAATATAATACTGTAAATCATTTATACCTCAATAAGAAAATAAAATTTAAACTGGCATTTGCCTACCAGTTATTTGAAAAAATAATTTAAAATTGGACAAAGGGTCTGTTAGAAATTTTTTTCAAGGAAGACATAAGGATGGCCAACATGCACATTAAAAGATACTTGACAACCAGAATGGCCATCATTAAAAAGTTCACAAATGCAAATATTGGAGAGGATGTGGAGAAAAGGGAACCCTTCTACACTGGAAGGAATGTAAATTGGTGGGAATGTAAATTGGTGCAGCTACTATAGAAAACAGTACGGAGATTCTTCAAAAAAGTAAAAATAGAGTTCCCATATGACCCAGCAATCCCATTCCTGGGCATATATCTCAAGAAAATTATAGTTTAAAAATATTCATGCACCCCCAATGCTCATTGCAACACTATTTACAATAGCCAAAATATTAAAACCATCTAAGTATCCATAGACAGATGAATGGATAAAGAAGAAATTATATATATGTATATATATACATATGTATAATGGGATATTACTCAGCCATAAAAAGAATGAAATAATGCCATTTGCTGTGACATGAATGGGCCTAGAGATGATCACACTAAGTGAAGTAAGTCAAAAAAAGGAAGACAGCTACCAGGTAATATCACTTAGATGCTACATGCATCTAAATTATGACACAAATTAACTTCCTTATGAAGCAGAAACAGATTTGCAGACATAGAGAACAGATTTGTGGTTGCTAAGTGGATGGTGGGGTACAGAATGGGTGGACTGGGAATTTGGGTTTAGCAGATGTAAACTATCATGTAGATAATGGATAAAAAACAAAGTCCTACTATATATCACAGGGAACTAGTTCAATATTCTATGATAAACTGTAATAGGAAAGAATACAAAAAAGAATATATATATATATGTATGTATAACCCAATCCCTTTGATGTTCAGTCGAAATTAACACATATACTTCAACAAAATAATTTTTTTAAAAGATGCTTGATATCACTAATCATCCTGGAAGTGCAAATCAAAACCACAATGAGTTATCGCCTCAATTATGTCAAAATGATTATTAAAGAAAAATAGCAAGAGTTGGCAAAAATGTGTCAAAAAGGGAACACTAGTGCATTGTTAAAGGGAATGTAAATTGTGCAGCCACTTTGGAAAATGGTATGAGGATTCTTTAAAAAATTAAAAATAGAACTATCATGTAATCCAACCACTCCACTCCTGGGTATTTAGCTGAAGAAAATGAGAATAATAATTATAAAAGATGTATGTAGGCCTTTTTCCTTTATGATATTACTTACACTAGTCAGGATATACAAGCAAACTTGGTATGCATCAATAGATGGATCAACATAGAAGACATAGTATGTACTATGGAATATTATCAGCCATAGAAAATAATGTAATCTCACCCTTTGCAACAGCATAAATGGACCTAGACAGTATTATGCTAAATGAAAATAGAGAAAGACAAATGCTGTATTATTTCACTTATGTGTGGCATCTAAAAAACAAATGAACAAGTGTAACAAAACAGCAAAGAACTTGTGACTGTCAGAGGGGCAGTGGGTGCAAAGAGGAGAGAAACAGGTGTTGGAGATCAAGAGATACAAATTTCCAGGTGCAAAATATGAGTCATATGTATAAAATGTGAAGATGGAGAATATAGTCAATAAGTATATAGTATCTTTATATGATGACCTAATGTAATTTGATTTATTATGATCATCTTGAAATATATAGAAATATTAAATCACTCCAGTGTTCTTTCCTGGAGAATCCCAGGGATGGGGGAGCCTGGTGGGCTTCCGTCTATGGGGTCGCACAGAGTTGGACATGACTGAAGGGACTTAGCAGCAGCGGCAGCAGCATGTTGTATAATAAGAACTAACATAGTGTCAAAAACAAGTTCATAAAAAAGAGATTAGCTTAATGGTTATCAGAGGCTGGGGTTGGGTGAGGAGGACTTGGATGAAGACAGTTTAATGGTACAAACTTGCTATTATAAGATTAAAAACTATTAGGGATCTAATATACAACATGATAAACATAGTTATCACTGCTGTATGTTATATATGAAAGTTAACAGAGTAAATTCTAAGAGGTTTCATCACAAGGAAAATTTTTTCTTTCTATAATTTTGTATCTATATAAGATGATGGATGTTCACCAAACTTATTGTGATAATTGTTTCATGAAGCCTGTAAGTCATATCATATGCAGTGCTCTAGTGGCTCAGACTGTAAAGCATCTGTCTGCAATGCAGGACACCCAGGTTGGATCCCTGGGTTGGGAAGATCCCCTGGAGAAGGAAATGGCAGCCCACTCCAGTATTCTTGCCTGGAAAATCCCATGGACTGTGGAGCCTGGTAAGCTACCGTCCGTGGGGTCACAAAGAGTTGGACAGGACTGAGCAACTTCACTTACACTTTCACTTTCATGTCAGTTACATCTCAATAAAACTGGAATGAAAAAAAAAAAGAAATGTATGTCATTCTCAAAATGTTCCTTAATATATCATGTGGCAACCTTCTCAAAATAATTGTTTTAGCAAAACTGACTCTATTTTCCCCAGACCATATTGTCTTTTATTTTCTTGATTCTGTCTTTTGGAGAGCAAAACTTTTAAATTTTAATAAAATCTAATTTACCCTTTTTGAAAAATCATGGTCACTAAAATTTTCTGTTTCTTTCTAGAACTTTTATATTTTAAGTTCTTTATACATTTAGATTTATAATTCATTTCCAGCTAAACTTTTTGGTATAATTTAAAGTTTAAGTCTCTGTTGTGTCTGACTCTTTGCCACCCCACAAACTGTAGCCTGCCAGGCTTCTCTGTCCATGGAATTCTCCAGGCAAGAATACTGGAGTGGGTTGCCATTCCCTTCTCCAGGGGATCTTTTCGACCCAGGTATCCAGCATTACAGGCAGATTCTTTACCATCATTGGCAGGGCTGATGTTGAAACTGGAGCTCCAATACTTTGGCAACCTGATGCAACTCATTGGAAAAGACTCTGATTCTAGGGAAGATTGAAGGCAGGGGGAGGAGGGGGTGACAGAGGATGAGATGGTTGGATGGCATCACTGACTCAATGGACATGAGTTTGAGCAAACTCCGGGAGATGGTGGACAGAGAAGCCTAGCATGCTACAGTCCATGGGGTCACAAAGAGTCAGACATGACCGAGCGACTGAACAACAACAAAAATGTTGTAAGAGTTTGTTGTTGTTTTTATATAGATAGATATTCAATTGATCCAGTAGCCTTTTTTGAAAGACAGATTTCCCTTGTTGAATTAACTTTGTACCCCTGTCAAAAATTAGTTGATCATGAAGTGTGGATTTGAATTCTTTATTACATTCCATTGATCTATATATTCATATCTTTTTATAGAAATAACACACTGTCTTGATTAATGCAGTGTGATAGCAAGTTTTGAAAAATTCATGTAGTGTTACTACCTGTTTTTAAACAATGATTTTGTGTATATTTCCATTTGAATTTTGGCCTCAGCTTGTCAATTTCTATGAGAAAAAATTTAATTCAATTTTGATACGCATTGTGCTGAATCTCAATAGTAATTTGGGGGAACTGATGTCTTCATAATAGTGAGTTTTATAATCAATGAATATATCTGTCCACTTAATTAGGTTTTCTTAATTTCTTATACCAAGGTTTTGCCTAGACTGCAGCTTCATGAACAAAATAAATGTTTTTGGCCAGTACATTTGTGAGGTTTGTTTCTAGTAATTGATCATTGAAACACACTTTACTACCTGGAAGTGAGGTACTGCCATAACAGAAACTGAAAATGTGGCTCTGAGATTGAGTGGCAGGCTGAAGCTGGAAGGATCTTGAGAATATTATTAAAGTCTAATGGCCCTTGAAGAAACTTTTGGTGGTTTATTGGTGAGTTGAAAAGAAATTGAGGATAGTGTTACTGAAAGTTGGAAGGACAGGTACATTAATTATGTGGTGGCAGAAAATTAAGCAACACTATGAACTGAAGTAATGTGGAAAATAGAACAAAGTAGTACAGATGGTGACTGCAGCCATGCAATTAAAAGACGCTTACTCCTTGGAAGGAAAGTTATGACCAACCTAGATAGTATATTCAAAAGCAGAGACATTACTTTGCCAACAAAGGTTCGTCTAGTCAAGGCTATGGTTTTTCCTGTGGTCATGTATGGATGTGAGAGTTGGACTGTGAAGAAGGCTGAGCACTGAAGAATTGATGCTTTTGAACTGTGGTGTTGGAGAAGACTCTTGAGAGTCCCTTGGACTGCAAGGAGATCCAACCAGTCCATTCTGAAGGAGATCAGCCCTGGGATTTCTTTGGAAAGAATGATGCTAAAGCTGAAACTCCAGTACTTTGGCCACCTCATGCAAAGAGCTGACTCATTGGAAAAGACTGTGATGCTGGGAGGGCTTGGGGGCAGGAGGAGAAGGGGACGACAGAGGATGAGATGGCTGGATGGTATCACTGACTCGATGGACATGAGTCTGAGTGAACTCCGGGAGTTGGTGATGGACAGGGAGGCCTGGCCTGCTGCGATTCATGGGGTCGCGAAGAGTCGGACACGACTGAGCGACTGATCTGATCTGATCTGAGAAGTAGAAAATTAACTGAGATTTCAAAGGAGAGTGTTGAAGATGCCACCTGGCTTCTTCTAGCTACTGGTAGTAAAATGCGATGAGAATATTAAGTGAAAGAAATGTCTTTATATATAATGGATCCAGGACTTACTGAAATAAAAAGTAAAGCTGTTTTTCATCTCAGTTTTTCAGATGGCAAATGATGCAGAAATTATGAAAAGGCTTTTGGACAAAAATCATTCCAGGACACTCTCAGGAGAATAGATAATGAAGATGATATCAAAAGTGTTACACTACACCTCCTTGCAAATACTTAAGAAAAATTTAAGGTGGTATCTCAAACAGATGAATATCTCTAAGGAATTTAAAAAGCATGTATTGCAAATTGTTTCTGTTCAACAATAGGGCTTTTAAGAATACTAAAGATTTTCCTTAAAGCAGCCAAGGATAGCAAAAGTATTATTATGGTGAAATTTGTGTGTTTAGCTCTTGACTATTAGGGTGAACCCTCAGTTCAGTTCAGTCGCTCAGTCGTATCCAACTCTTTGCGACCCCATGAATCGCAGAACGCCAGGCCTCCCTGTCCATCACCAACTCCCGGAGTTCACTCAGACTCACGTCCATCGAGTCAGTGATGCCATCCAGCCATCTCTGTCGTCCCCTTCTCCTCCTGCCCCAATCCCTCCAAGCATCAGAGTCTTTTCCAATGAGTCAACTCTTCGCATGAGGTGGCCAAAGTACTGGAGTTTCAGCTTTAGCATCAGTCCTTCCAAAGAACACCCAGGACTGATCTCCTTTAGAATGGACTGGTTGGATCTCCTTGCAGTCCAAGGGACTCCCAAGAGTCTTCTCCAATACCACAGTTCAAAAGCATCAATTCTTTGGCGCTCAGCTTTCTTCACAGTCCAACTCTCACATCCATACATGACCACTGGAAAAACCATAGATTTGACTAGACGGACCTTTGTTGGCCAAGTAATGTCTCCGATTTTGATATACTGTCTAGGTTGGTCATAACTTTCCTTCCAAGGAGTAAGCGTCTTTTAATTTATTCAAAAGACCAAAGTTTTAAGAGAAGTATTGTTGCAAGGAAACTACCAAGGAACAGAGACAGTACAACCTGAAAATAGACCTTTGGGCTTTTGACGTTTCCACTGGCAGGAAACAAGCTGATAAAACTAATCTGTAAACATCAGAATATTTTTATGGAAAAGGATGAATAAGGGAGTAGAACCATAAGCCTGGCAAATAGAGCTAAGACCTATAGACTTATTGTTCTGTATACCCAGGCATCAGGCCTGAGTCAAGGAACCATCAATATGTTCCTGGCTGGTATTCAAAATTATGTATGGACTAATGACTGCTGTTTGCCATTTTTTATTCCCCACCCCTAGCTTTTAATGCAAAAGTCTACAGTGATATTTTTATGCCTCTTTCACTATGATATGTTGGCATGTGTAAGACCCACAACTTGTCCGTTTAGTTCACCAGATCTACAGATTGAAAAGAGCTAAACCTGAGGAGCTGCACTTGAAATGTAACATCTGAAAAGTTTAATACACACTTAGATGAGATTCTAGACTTTGAACCTATGCATGATGCCATAATAGATGATACTTCTGTGCCTTAGAAACTGGAGAGTATATTTTGCATGCAGAAATATATAGTTTGAGGCAAAGATATGCTTGTAATTCCTTTGACTCTCCTTCCATAAAAAGTGGAGTCTAATTGCCCTTCCCTTGATATGCGTGAGCCTTAGTGACTTCCTTCTAGCAAATATAATGTGGCAGAAGTGATGTTGCTAGACTTCCAAGAGTATGTCATGTAAACTGATATTTCCAGCTAGTGGTCTGTCTTTGCATTTTTCAGAACACATGTCTTTGCTGCCCTGAGCTGCCATTTAAGAAGTCTGGCTACCATGCCTCCATGCTGGAGACACCACATTGAATGACCATGTAGAGATAAGTAAGATGCATGAGGAGCCCCCGTTTTCTTACTCCCAGCTTTCAGGTTTCTCAATCCAGACACTATACCCCTGTTTTCAAGAAACCCCAGACAAAGATGTGTAGAAATAAGTTGTTCCTGCTAGCTCTGCTTAGACTGAATATGATCAAAATGTGTTAGGTTTTGAGGTTTTGATTTGTTACACATTAGATTACTAGAACAGTTTATGTTTACATGTCTTATTCTTCTCACTGTTACATTTAATATTGAGAGTTATAACACTGTTTTGCACTATTTTTTAATGTGTATAACCCAAAATAGTTCTCTTCGCACAGTAGGTGCTCAGTAAATCTACTTGATATTCTTAAATGGATTGAAGCATAACACAGACTACATGCACTTGGCTCTTTTAAAGCAGCTTCATTTAACAATATAGTTTTATTACTTCACATTTCTCTTTTGAACCTTTCATCTTGTTTATTTGTTTACCTTAGTTCCTTTCTGACTTTGGCTCCAGTTCATAACTCTGATATCTCTTTTACTTCATCTCTGACTCCTTCATGGCCTGATGTTGATGATAACTCTTAGAACACATTGAGTTATATGTAAGTTTTGTTGGGACCAGCCCAACAATGAACTGACCTGAGGGAGTGGTGCCGCAGAAGAATAAAGAAAAATAAGACTCAGAAATAAGGTGGGGATCAGGGGGCTGATGCTGTTCTCAGGCAAAAGCCCAGATCCTAATCCTTGCATGCTTTTTATTGCTAACATCTACTTCCTTGTATGTTCTCTAGAGATAACTGTTTTTTACAATCTCAGATTGGGGATAAAGATATACAGTGCACAGTCCTCAATGTCAAACCTTCAGGCCTTTTATGACTCTGTTTAGCCCTTAAGCTGCTGCTGTTGCTGCTAAGTCACTTCAGTCGTGTCCGACTCTGTGAGACCCCATAGATGGCAGCCAACCAGGCTCCTCTGTCCCTGGGATTCTCCAGGCAAGAACACTGGAGTGGGTTGCCATTTCCTTCTCCAAGCCCTTCAGCTAGTGACGACCTTTCTCAGCAACTCCCTCAGGGCTCTGGTTACGAGAACAGTCACTAATGGTTTTCCATCTGTCACATCAGTACTTCAACATCTTGTTTTCAAGATATTTTTCTACTATGTACTTTTACTGCTCCCTTTGCCTGCGTGTGATGAGAAAGTCATTGTTATTTTTCAAAGAAGTCCTGTTAATTATTGTACAGGCCTGTGCATAGCATATTTCCTACAAGTCTTACAAGTGAAGAGCCGCTGTATCCATGGAAGAGTGCATAGTACATAGTACAAATCAGTAATCATGTGTCGATTGACCTTAACTATGTGAAACACACAGAAGAGTAACTTATGTATACCACCTGTTTTAATCCTTGCAACAACATTATGAGGATTATTGTCCTTAATTTATAAATAAGGAAATTTAAATTTAAATTGGTGAAGTGACTTCTCTAAGGTAGTATAGTCAACAGTGGAGACAGAATTCAAATCAAGGGTCTAACTTGAAAGCCAATGTCCTTTATGACTCTACTTTCAGTTCAGTTCAGTTCAGTTGCTCAGTTGTGTCCAACTCTTTGCAACCACATGGACTGCAGCACACCAGGCTTCCGTGTCCATCACCAACACCCAGAGCTTGCTCAAACTCATGTCTATCGAGTCCATGATGCCATCCAACCAACTCATCTTCTTCTCCTCCTGTTGTCCCCTTCTCCTCCCACCTTCAATCTTTCCCAGCATCAGGTTATTTTCAAATGAGTCAGTTCTTTGCATCAGGTGGCCAAAGTACTGGAGTTTCAGCTTTAGCATCAGTCCTTCCAATGAATATTCAGGACTCATTTCCCTTAGGACAGACTGGTTGGATCTAGTTCCTTGTATGTGCTCTAGAGATAACTGTTTTTTTACAATCTCAGATTGGGGATAAAGATATACAGTGCACAGTCCTCAATGTCAAACCTTCAGGCCTTTTATGACTCTGTTTAGCCCTTAAGCTGCTGCTGCTGCTGCTAAGTCACTTCAGTTGTGTCTGACTCTGTGCGACTCCATAGATGGCAGCCAACCAGGCTCCTCTGTCTCTGGGATTCTCAAGGGAATCTCAAGAGTTCAAGGGACTCTCAAGAGTCTTCTCCAACACCACAGTTCAAAAGCATCAATTCTTCAGCACTCAGCTTTCTTTAGAGTCCAACTTTCTTTGTAGTCCCAACTCTCACATCCATACATGACTACTGAAAAAACCATAGCTTTGAATTTGAGGGTGGGAGACTCCAAAGCAGGAGTGACAGCCCCAAGGCCAGATGGGCAGGGAGGGGTTCCTTCTACCTTCAGAAGGAAACCACTGAAGCCTCTAGGTGTTCAGTTCCAGTTCAGTCGCTCAGTTGTGTCCAACTCTTTGCGACCCCATGAACCGCAGCACATCAGGCCTCCCTGTCCATCACCAACTCTCGGACTCTACCCAAACCCATGTCCATTGAGTCAGTGATCCCATCCAACCATCTCATCCTCTGTAGTTCCCTTCACCTCCTGAACTCAATATTCCCAGAATCAGGGTCTTTTCAAATGAGTCATCTCTTTGCATCAGGTGGCCAAAGTATTGGAGTTTCAGCTTCAACATCAGTCCTTCCAATGAACACCTAGGACTGATCTCCTTTAGGATGCACTGGTTGGATCTCCTTGCAGTCCAAGGGACTCTCAAGAGTTTTCTCCAACACCACAGTTCAAAACCATCAAGTCTTTGGCACTCAGATTTCTTTATAGTCTAACTCTCACATCCATACATGACCACTGGAAAAACCATAGCTTTGACTAGATGGACCTTTGTTGACAAAGTAATGTCTCTGCTTTTTAATATGCTGTCTAGGTTGGTCGTAACTTTCATTCCAAGGAGTAAGCATCTTTTAATTTCATGTCTCCAATCACCATCTGCAGTGATTTTGGAGCCCCCAAAATAAAGTCAGTACGTAATCCAATTTATATACTTCCAAGATTAACTTCTATGCTGGGTATAGTTTCATATGGAGTCCTCCTTCCTCCCTCAATGTCATCCGACATTCACCACATCCTGCCTTATGCCCAAGGACATCATTCTGGTCCAGGTTCCATCATCCCTAAAAATAATGCCACCTGCAGAGACATAGATGGACCTAGAGATCGTCATACAGAGTGAAGTAAGTCAGAAAAAGATATAAGGTATCATTTATATGTGAAATCTAAAAAAAAAAAAAAAAAAAAGGTACAAATGAATTTATTTACAAAACAGAAACAGAGTCACAGATGTAGAAAAACAAACATCATTATCGAGGTGGAAAGCAGGAAGAGGGATAAATTGGCAGATTTGGATGGACGTATACACACTTCTATATATAAAACTGATAAGTAAGGGCTTAGAGTATAGAACAGGGATCTCAAAATACTCTGTAATGACCTATATGGAAAAAGAATCTTTAAAAAGAGTAAATATATATTTATGTATCACTGCTATGCTTTGCTATACAACAGAAACTAACACAACACAGTAAATCAACTATATACAATAAAAATTAATTTAAAAAAGAGAATGGAGAAAATTGCAGAAATTCTTTCTGATATTATATTTCACAGTTTTAGACATTTTAAGTCTTATTAATATGCCAGTAAATGCTATTTTTTTCAATTAAGGTGCAATCATGCTCACATTAAAAGACTATTTTTGTTGTTGTTGTTAGATGTCACCATAATAGCTAATTCTTTGAGTTGCTATTGGTCATTTGGTTCTCAGTAATACTTCTGGTTTCACTTAACAAGTTCAGTGTGAACAATATTTTTGACTCATCTGTTGTATTAAGGACTTTTAATGATATGTTATTTATGAGTTAGAGAGAAAGCAAGTGTTTAAAAATTGAGAGGAGGTAAGAATGTAGACCAGAAAAGAAGTACACACACAAAAAAATGTTCCTTTCTTATCATAACCTAATTATACTGAAACTTCATTATGTTCCATATTAGTCAATTCTAATCTATCTTTAATAATTGATAGTAAGGAACTACTTCATTTTAGGTAAGATCAGATCCAAGCATTATTATTTTCCTGAGCTGCTTTTTCTTGAAATTAATTCATCTGACTTCACAGAAAGTGACACCCACAAAAAATTAAGTGATATTTCCTAAATTATTTCATAAGATCTCTGAGTACTGATTTATTTGTTCAATACCTACAAGACCTTCTAGATCTAACAACATCAACAACTAAAAAAGATATCTTTTTCATCATAGGGGACTGGTATGCAAAAGTTTGAAGTCAAGAGATACCTAGAGTAACAGGCAAGTTTGGCCATAAGTACGAAATGAAGCAGGGCAAAGTCTAACAGAGTTTTGCCAAAAGAACATACAGGTCATAGCAAACACCGTCTTCCAACAACACAAGATACGACTCTAGAGAAGGACATTACCAGATGGCCAATACCAAAATCAGATTGATTATATTCTTTGCTGCTGAAGATGGAGAAGCTCTATACAGTCAGTAAAAACAAGACCGGGAGCTGACTGTGGCTCAGATCGTGAACTCCTTATTGCCGAATTCAGACTTAAATTGAAGAAAGTAGGGAAAACCATTAGACTATTCGGGTATGACCTAAATCAAATCCCTTACAATTATACAGTGGAAGTTATAAATAGAATCAAGGGATTAGATCTAATAGAGTGCCTGAAGAACCATGGACAGAGTTTTGTAATATTATGTAGGAGGCAGTGGTCAAAACCATCCCCAAGAAGAAGAAATGCAAAAAGGCAAAATGGTTATCTGAGGAGGCCTTATAAATAGGAGAGAAAAGAATTGAAGCTAAAGGCAAAGGAGAAAAGGAAAGATATACCCATCTGAATGCAGAGTCCCAAAGAATAGCAAGAAGAGATAAGAAAACCTTCTTAAATGATCAAGGCAAAGAAATATAGGAAAACAATAGAATGGGAAAGACTAGAGATCTCTTCAAGAAAATTAGACATACCAAGGGAACATTTCATGCAAAGATGGGCACAATAAAGGACATAAATAGTCTGGACCTAACAGAAGCAGAAGTTATTGAGAACAGGTGGCAAGCATACACAGAAGAACTATACAAAAAGGTCTGACGACCCAGATAACCATGATGGTGTGGTCACTCACCTAGAGCCAGACATCTGGAATGTGAAATCAAGTGGGCCTAAGGAAAAGCTATTGTAGATGATGGAATTCCAGCGGAGCTCTTTCAAATCCTAAAAGATGATGCTGTGAAAGTGCTGCACTCAATATGCCAGCAAGTTTGGAAAACTCAGCAGTGGCCATAGTCTGGAAAAGTTCAGCTTTTCCAGTGGACTGCAGTCCATGTGGCCACAAAGAGTCAGACATGAGTAAGCTGAACTTTTCCAGCTTTTTCATTCCAATCCCAAAAAAAGGCAATGCCAAAGAATGTTCAAACTATTGCACAATTGCACTCATCTCACACACTAGCAAAGTAATACTCAAAATTCTCCAAGTGAGGCTTCAACAGTCCATGAAGTGAGAACTTCCGGAAGTTTAAGCTGGATTTAGAAATGGTAGAGGAACCAGAGATCAAATTGCCAACATCTGTTGGTTCATAGAAAAAGCAAGAGAATTCCAGAAAAACATCTATTTCTGCTTCATTGACTTTGCTAAAAATTTTGACTGTGTAGATCACAACGAACTGTAGAAAATTCTTAAAGAGATGGAAATACCAGATGACCTTACCCACCTCCTGAGAAATCTGTATGCAGGTCAACAAGCAACAGTTAGAACTGGACATGGAGCAACAGACTGGTTCCCAATTGGGAATGGAGTATGTCAAGGCTGTATATCATCACCTTGTTTATTTAACTTATATGCTGAGTACATCATGCAAAATGCCAGGCTGGATGACACACAAGCTGGAATCAAGATTTCCAGGAGAAATATCAATAACCTAAGATATGCAGATGACACCACCCTTTGGCAGAAGGTGAAGAGGAACTAAAGAGCCTCAGGATGAAAATGAAAGAGGATAGTGAAAAGCTGGCTTAAAACTTAACATTAAAAAAACAAAGATCATGCATCCGGTCCCATCACTTCATGGTAAATAGATGGGGAAACAGTGAGAGACTATTTTCTTGGGCTCCAAACTCACTGCAGGTGGTGACTGTAGCCATGAAATTAAAAGATGCTTGCTCCTTGCAAGAAAAGCTATGATAAGCCTAGATAGCATATTAAAAAGCAGAGACATTATTTTGCTGACAAACTTCCATATAGTCAAAGCTATGGTTTTTCCAGTCGGAGAAGGCGATGGCACCCCACTCCAGTACTCTTGCCTGGAAAATCCCATGGACGGAGGAGCCTGATAGGCTGCAGTCCATGGGGTCACTGAGTCAGACACGACTGAACGACTTCATTTTCACTTTACACTTTCATGCGTTGGAGAAGGAAATGGCAACCCACTCCAGTGTTCTTGCCTGGAGAATCCCAGGGACTGGGGAGCCTGGTGGGCTGCCATCTATGGGGTCGCACAGAGTCGGACACGACTGCAGCGACTTAGCAGCAGCAGCAGCATGGTTTTTCCAGTAGTCATGTATGGATGTGAGAGTTGGATCATTAAAAAAGCTGAGCACCAAAGAATTGATGCTTTTAAATGGTGATGTTGGAGAAGACTCTTGAGAGTCGCCTGGACTGCAAGATCAAACCAGTCAATCCTAAGGTAAATCAGTCCTGAATATTCATTGAAAGGACTGATGCTAAAGCTGAAACTCCAATACTTTGGCCACCTGATGCAAGCTGACTCAGTTGGAACGACCCTAATGCTGGGACAGATCGACAGTAGGAGGAGAAGGGGATGACAGAAGATGAGATGGTTGGATGGCATCACGGACTTGATGGACATGATTGAGCAAGCTCTGGGTGTTGGTGATGGACAGGGAAGCCTGGTGGGCTGCAGTCCATGTAGCCACAAAGAGTCGGACATGAGTAAGCGACTGAACTGAACTGAGAAGGTTTTATTGAATTTCACTGCAATATGTGAAATAATTTTTGACATATTAATTCACTACATTTAGTATATTTGCACTTACTGTTTACTGTTTTTTTGTCCATATAATTTCTTATTACTAGTTATAGCCTTTTGTTGCAGGTTACAGAACTCCCTTTAACATTTCTTTTAAGTCTGGTTTAGTGGTAATGAACTCCTTTAGGTTTTGCTTGTCTGGGAAACTCTGTCTTTCAACTCTGTGATAACCTAGGTGTATAGAGTACTCTTGGTTGAAGTTTTTCCTTTCTGTCTTTTTTCCTGTGAAGTTCCTGCTGGAAAAAACTCAGCTAATAGTCTTATGGTGGTTCCCTTGTACACAACTGGTTGTTTTTTTGTCTTACTGTGCTTAGATTTTTCCTTTAGCTTTAATTTTCAACATTTTAATTATGTTTTTAGGTGTGGATCTCATTTGTTTCATCTTGTTTGAAATTTTGTTTGCTTCCTGGACCTAGATATCTTTTTACTTTCACAGATTAGGAGCATTTTTAGCCAAAATTGATTTAAATAATTTATCTGCCAATTTTATTTCCTATAGTGATTTCCTATGGTAGATTTCCTATGGTGAAATTGAATTTGGAATGACAATATAGGTGAACTATAGCTTTTCAAAATGTATCAAATTAATAGGAGATAGGTATCCATCTTTCACTAAAACAATGTGTTGTAATTTTTAATGGCATTTCTGGGCTGTTAGCTTTATTTTTATTTTGAGGAGGGGAACTTTGTCAAGGAAAAGTGAAAATACTAAGGTTTTCTTAAGTTTGCATAATGGGTTCACTTGCAAAGATAACTTTTGGTCAGCAATAAAAACTGTCAGATAGAATCATTGAGGCTATTGTTTTCCTGTAGAAATGCTATAGTAAAAAAGAAAAAGTGAGATTTGGAGTGGAAATAGTTAATTGCTAAGAAAATACAATTTTCTTGTTTTTTTTTTTAATTAATTTATTTATCTTAATTGGAGGCTAATTACTTTACAGTATTGTAGTGGTTTTTGCCATACATTGACATGAATCAGCCATGAGTGTACATGTGTTCCCCATCCTGAACACCCCTCCCACCTCCCTCCCTATCCCATCCCTCTGGGTCATCCCAGTGCACCAGCCCTGAGCACCCTGTCTCATGCATCTAACTTGGGCTGGCAATCTGTTTCATATATGATACTATACATGTTTCAATGCTATTCTCTCAAATCATCACACCCTCGCCTTCTCCCACAGTCCAAAATTCTGTTCTGTACACCTGTGTCTCTTTCGCTGTTTCGCATATAGGGTCATCATTACCATCTTCCTAAATTTCATATATATGCATTAGTATAACTGTATTGGTGTTTTTCTTTCTTACTTACTTCATTGTATAATAGGCTCCAGTTTCCTCCACCTTATTAGAACTGATTCAAATGCATTCTTTTTAATGGCTGAGTAATATTCCATTGTGTATATGTACCACAGCTTTCATATCCATCATCTGCTGATGAACATCTAGGTTGCTTCCATGTCCTGGCTATTGTAAACAGTGCTGCGATGAACATTGGGGTGCACGTGTCTCTTTCAATTCTGGTTTCCTCTGTGTATGCCCAGCAGTGGGATTTCTGGGTCGTATGGCAGTTCTATTTCCAGTTTTTTAAGGAATCTCCACACCGTTCTCCATAGTGGTTGTACTAGTTTGCATTCCCACAGTGTAAGAAGGTTCCCTTTTCTCTGCATGCTCTCCAGTATTTATGCTTGTAGACTTTTTGATAGCAGCCATTCTGACTGGTGTGAGATGGTACCTCACTCTGGTTTTGATTTGCATTTCTCTGATAATGAGTGATGCTGAGCATCTTTTCATGTGTTTGTTAGCCATCTATAAGTCTTCTTTGGAGAAATGTCTGTTTAGTTCTTTGGTCCATTTTTTAATTGGGTCTTTTATTTTTCTGGAATTGAGCTGCATGAGCTGCTTCTATATTTTTGAGATTAATTATTTGTCAGTTGCTTTGTTTGCTATTATTTTCTCCCATTCTGAAGGCTGTCTTTTCACCTTGCTTCCTTGGTTGTGCAAAAGCTTTTAAGTTTAATTAGGTCCCATTTGTTTATTTTTGCTTTTATTTCCATTACTCTGGGAGGTGAATCATAGAGGATCCTGCTGTGATTTATGTCAGAGAGTGTTTTGCCTATGTTCTCCTCTAGGAGTTTTATAGGTTTTGGTCTTACGTTTAGATCTTTAATCCATTTTGAGTTTATTTTTATGTATGGGGTTAGAAAGTGTTCTAGTTTCATTCTTTTACAAGTGGTTGACCAGTTTTCCCAGCACAACTTGTTAAAGAGATTGTCTTTTCTCCATTGTATATTCTTGCCTCCTTTGTCAAAGATAAGGTGTCCATAGGTGCGTGGATTTATCTCTGGGCTTTCTATTTTGTTCCATTGATCTATATTTCTATCTTTGTGCCGGTACCATACTGTCTTGATGACTGTGGCTTTGTAGTAGAGCCTGAAATCAGGCAGGTTGATTCCTCCAGTTCCATTCTTCTTTCTCAAGATTGTTTTGGCTATTTGAGGTTTTTTGTGTTTCCATACAAATTGTGAAATTATTTGTTCTAGCTCTGTGAAAAATACTGTTGGTAGCTTGATAGGGATTGCATTTAATCTATAGATTGCTTTGGGTAGTATACTCATTTTCAGTATATTGATTCTTCTGATCCATGAACATGATATATTTCTCCATCTATTAGTGTCCTCTTTGATTTCTTTCACCAGCGTTTTATAGTTTTCTATATGTAGGTCTTTAGTTTCTTTAAGTAGATATATTCCTAAGTATTTTATTCTTTTCCTTGAAACAGTGAATGGAATTGTTTCCTTAATTTCTCTTTCTGTTTTCTCATTGCTAGTGTATAGGAATGCAAGGGATTTCTGTGTGTTGATTTTATATCCATTGATTTTACTATATTCATTGATTAGCTCTAGTAATTATCTGGTAGAGTCTTTAGGGTTTTGTATGTAGCAGATCATGTCATCTGCAAACACTGCCAGTTTTTCTTCTTTTCCAATCTGGATTCCTTGTATTTCCTTTTTTCTCTGATTGCTGTGGCTAAAACTTCCAAAACTATGTTGCATAGTAGTGGTGAGAGTGCACACACTTGTCTTGTTCCTGATTTAAGGGGAAATGCTTTCAATTTTTCACCATTCAGGATAATGTTTGCTGTGGGTTTGTCATATATGGCTTTTATTATGTTGAGGTATATTCCTTCTATGCCTGCTTTCTGGAGGGTTTTTTTTATCATAAATGGATATTGAATTTTGTCAAAGACTTTCTCTGCATCTATTGAGATAATCATATGGTTTTAATTTTTCAATTTGTTAATGTGGTGTGTTACATTGATTGATCTGCGAAAATTGAAGAATCCTTGCATCCCTGTGATAAAGCCCACATGGTCATTATGTAAGATCTTTTTTAATATGCTGTTGGATTCTGTTTGTTAGAATTTTGTTAAGGATTTTTGCATCTATGTTCATCAGTGATATTGGTCTGTAGTTTTCTTTTTTTGTGGCATCTTTGGTTTTTCTGTTAGGGTGATGGCAGCCTCATAGAATGAATTAGGAAGTTTACCTTCCTCTGCAATTTTCTGGAAGAGTTTGAGTAGGATGGGTGTTAGCTCTTTTCTAAATTTTTGGTAGAATTCAGCTGTGAAGCCGTCTGGTCCTGGGCTTTTGTTTGCTGGAAGATTTCTGATTACAGTTTCGATTTCCATGTTTGTGATGAGTCTGTTAAGATTTTCTATTTCTTCCTGGTTCAGTTTTGGAAAGTTGTCTTTTTCTAAGAATTTGTCTATTTCTTCCAATTTGTCCATTTTATTGGCATACAGTTGCTGACAGTAGTCTCTTATGATCCTTTGTATTTCTGTGTTGTCTGTTGTGATCTCTCCATTTTCATTTCTAATTTTGTTGATTTGATTCTTCTTTTTTTTCTTGATGAGTCTGGCTAATGGTTTGTCTGTTTTATTTATGTTTTCAAAGAACCAGCTTTTCACTTTGTTGATTTTTGCTATGGTCGCCTTTGTTTCTTTTTCATTTATTTCTGCCCTAATTTTTATGATTTCTTTCCTTCCACTAACCCTGGGTTTCTTCATTTCTTCTTTTTCTAGTTGCGTTAGGTGTAGAGTTAGGTTATTTATTTGATTTTCCTCTTGTTTCTTGAGGTAGGCTTGTATCACTATGAACCTTCTCCTTAGCACTGCTTTTACTGAATCCCATAGGATTTGGGTTGATGTGTTTTCATTTTGTTTCGTTTCTATGCATATTTTGATTTCTTCTGTGACTTGTTGGTTATTCAGAAGTGTGTTGTTTAGCCTCCATATGTTTGTATTTTTAATAGTTTTCTTCTTGTAGTTAACATCTAATCTTACCGCATTGTGATCAAAAAAGATGCTTGGAAAGATTTCAACTTTTTTGAATTTACCAAGGCTAGATTTGTGGCCCAGTATGTGATCTGTCTTGGAGAAGGTTCCATGTGCACTTGAGAAAAAGTTGAAATTCATTGTTTTCGGTGTGAGATGTCCTATAGATAACAATTAGGTCTACCTGGTCCACTGTATCATATAAGGTTTGTGTTTCCTTGCTAATTTTCTGTTTAGTTGATCTAGCCATAGGTGTGAATGGGGTATTAAAGTCTCCCACTATTATTGTGTTACTGTAAATTTTGCTTTTCATACTTGTTAGCATTTGCCTTACATATTGTCATGCTCCTATGTTGGGTGCATCAGTTCAGTTCAGTTCAGTTGCTCAGTCATGTCCAACTCTTTGCGACCCCATGAATTGCAGCACACCAGTTCTGCAATCACCAATTCCCAGAGTTTACCCAAACTCATGTCCATCGACTCAGTGATGCCATCCAGCCATCTCATCCTCTGTCGTTCCCTTTGCCTCCTGCCCCCAATCCCTCCCAGCATCAGAGTCTTTTCCAATGAGTCAACTCTTCACATGAGGTGGCCAAAGTATTGGAGTTTCAGCTTTAGCATCAGTCCTTCCAAAGAACACCCAGGACTGATCTCCTTTAGAATGTAGTGGTTGGATCTCCTTGCAGACCAAGGGACTCTTATGAGTCTTCTCTGACACAACAGTTCAAAAGCGTCAATTCTTTGGTGCTCAGCTTTCTTCACAGTCCAGCTTTCACATCCATACATGACCACTGGAAAAACCATAGCCTTGACTAGATGGACCTTTGTTGGCAAAGTAATGTCTGTGCTTTTCAATATGCTATCTATGTTTGTCATAACTTTCCTTCAAAGGAGTAAGTGTCTTTTAATTTCATGGCTGCAATCACCATCTGCAGTGATTTTGGAGCCCAGAAAAAGAAAGTCTGACACTGTTTCCACTGTTTCCCCATCTATTTCCCATGAAGTGATGGGACCGGATGCCATGATCTTCATTTTCTCAATGTTGAGCTTAAGCCAACTTTTTCACTCTCCTCTTTCAATTTTATCAAGAGGCTTTTTAGTTCCTCTTCACTTTCTGCCATAAGGGTGGCGTCATCTGCATATCCGAGGTTATTGATATTTCGCCTGGCAATCTTGATTCCAGCTTGTGTTTCTTCCAGCCCAGCGTTTCTCATGATGTACTCTGCATATAAGTTAAACAAACAGGGTGTCAATATACGGCCTTGATGTACTCCTTTCCTATTTGGAACCAGTCTGTTGTTCCATGTCCAATTCTAACTTGCTTTCTGGCCTGCATATAGGTTTCTCAAGAGGCAGGTCAAGTGGTCTGGTATTCCCATCTCTTTCAGAATTTTCCACAGTTTATTGTGATCCACACAGTCAAAGGCTTTGGCATAGTCAATAAAGCAGAAATAGATGCTTTTCTGGAACTCTCTTGCTTTTTTGAGGATCCAGCAGATGTTGGCAATCTGATCTCTTGTTCCTCTGCCTTTTCTAAAACCAGCTTGAACATCTGGAAGTTCATGGTTCACGTATTGCTGAAGCCTGGCTTGGAGAATTTTGAGCATTACTTTACTAGCGTGTGAGATGAATATAATTGTGTGGTAGTTTAAGCATTCTTTGGCATTGCCTTTCTTTGGGATTGCAATAAAAACTGACCTTTTCCAGTCCTATGGCCTCTGCTGAGTTTTCCAATTTGCTGGCATATTGAGTGCAGCACTTTCACAGCATCATCTTTCAGGATTTGAAATAGCTCAACTGGAATTCCATCACTTCCACTAGCTTTGTTCGTAGTGATGCTTTCTAAAGCTCACTTGACTTCACATTCCAGAATGTCTGGCTCTAGGTGAATGATCACACCATCATGATTATCTTAGTCATGAAGATCTTTTTTTGTACAGTTTTTCTGTGTATGTTTGCCACCTCTTCTTAATATCTTCTGCTTCTGTTAGGTCCATACCATTTCTGTCCTTTATCGAGCCCATCTTTGCATGAAATATTCCCTTGGTATCTCTAATTTTCTTGAAGAGATCTCTAGTCTTTCCTATTCTGTTGTTTTCCTCTATTTCTTTGCATTTATTGCTGAGGAAGGCTTTCTTATCTCTCCTTGCTATACTTTGGAATATTATATATATATTATTGGAGAAAGCAATGGCAACCCACTCCAGTACTCTTGCCTGGCAAATCCCATGGACAGAGGAGCCTGGAAGGCTGCAGTATTATATATGCTGGGTGTATATATATTTATCATTGCTATATCTTCTTGGAATGATCATTTGATCATTATATAGTGTCCTTCTTTGTCTCTTTTTACAGCTTTTATTTCAAAGTCTATTTTATCTGATATGAGTAATGATACTCCTGCTTTCTTTTGGTCTCAGTTTGCATGAAATATCTTTTTCCAGCCCTTCAGTTTCAGTCTGTATGTGTCCCTTGGTTTGAGGTGGGTCTGTTGTAGACAGCATATATAGGCATCTTGTTTCCATTCAGCCAGTCTTTGTCTTTTGGTTGGGGCATTCAACCCATTTACATTTAATGTAATTATTGATAAGGATGATCCCATTGCTATTTACTTTGTCATTTTGGGTTCGAGTTTATACACCTTTTCTGTGTTTCCTGTCTAGAAAAGATCCTTTAGCATTTAATGAAGAGCTGGTTTGGTGGCGCTGAATTCTCTCAGCTTTTGCTTGTCTGTAAAGCTTTTGATTTCTCCTTCATATTTGAATGAGATCCTTGCTGGGTACAGTAATCTGGGTTCTAGGTTTTTCTCTTTCATCACTTTAAGTATGTCCTGCCATTCCCTTCTGGCCTGAAGAGTTTCTATTGTAAGATCAGCTGTTATCCGTATGGGAATCCCCTTGTGTGTTATTTGTTGTTTTTTCCCTTGCTGCTTTTAATATTTGTTCTTTGTCTTTGATATTCATTAATTTGATTAATATGTGTCTTGGGGTGTTTTACCTTGGGTTTATCCTGTTTGGGAGTCTTTGGGTTTCTTGGACTTGGGTGGTTATTTCCTTCCCCATTTAGGGAAGTTTTCAACTATTATCTCCTCAAGTATTTACTCATGGTCTTTCTTTTTGTCTTCTTCTTCTGAGACTCCTATGATTCAAATGTTGGTGCATTTGACATTGTCCCAGAGGTCTCTGAGGTTACCCTCATTTCTTTTAATTCTTATGTCTTTTTTCCTCTCTGCTTCATTTATTTCTACCATTCTTTCTTCCACCTCACTTATCCTGTCTTCTGCCTCATTTATTCTACTGTTGGTTTCCTCCAGAGTGTTTTTGATCTCAGTTATTACATTATTCATTATTGATTGACTCTTTATTTCTTCTAGGTCTTTGTTAAACATTTCTTGCATCTTCTCAATCCTTGTCTCCAGACTATTTATCTGTAACTCCATTTTGTTTTCAAGATTTTGGATAATTTTTACTATCAGTATTCTGAATTTTTTTTCAGGTAGACTCTCTATCTCCTCCTCTTTCGTTTGGTTCGGTGGGCATTTATCATACTCTTTTACCTGCTGAATATTTCTCTGTCTTTTCATCTTGTTTAGGTTGCTATGTTTGGGGTGGCCTTTCTGTATGCTGGAAGTTTGTGGTTCGCCTTTATTATGGAGGTTCCTCCCTGTGGGTGGGATTGGATGAGAAGCTTGTCAAGGTTTCCTGGTTAGGGAAGCTTGTGTCAGTGTTCTGCTGGGTGGAGCTTGATCTCTTCTCTCTGGAGTGCAATGAAGTATCCAGAAGTGAGTTTTGAGGTGTCTATAGGTTTGGTGTGACTTTTGGCCACCTGTATTTTAATGCTTAGGGTTATGTTCCTCTGTTGTTGGAGAATTAGCTTGGTATATCTTGCTCTGAAACTTGTTGGCTCTTGGGTGGTGCTTGGTTTCAGTTTAGGTATGGAGGCTTTTGGATGAGCTCTTGTCAATTAATATTCCCTGGAGTCAGGAGTTTTCTGGAGTTCTCAAGTTTTGGATTTAAGCCTCCTGCTCTGGTTTTAAGTCTTGTTCTTAGGGAGGGAGGAGGGAGATAGAGATGACCAGGAGGAGAAGAGGGAGAATCAAAAGGGGAGAAAGCAATCTAGCCAGTAATCAATTCCCTATGTGCTCTCACCAGACTGGAACATCCAGAGAGGTTCACAGAGATACATGGAGAAAAGAAGAGGGAGGAGGGTGATAGAGGTGTCCAGGAGGAGAAGAGAGGTATCAAAAGGAGAGAGACAGATCTAGTGAGTAGTCAGTTCCCTAAGTGTTCTCCACAGCCCGGAACACCCAAGGAGATTCACAGAGTTGGGTAGAGAAGAGAAGCAGGAGATAGGAGATAGAGGTGACCTGGGGGAGGAAAAGGAGAGTCAAAAGTGGGAGAGGGTAATCAAGCCAGTAATCATACTCCAGTAAAAGTAAAAATGGGTACTGAAGATTGGATTCTGAAAGGCACAAAATTGATAACAAATACAAAAAGCAAAGATTAAAAATATGGAGTAGAGGTTAGACCCTCAAAAATATAATATTAAAAAAAAACAAAATCACAAAAAATATTTAAAATATATATGAAATTTGCTTTAAACATAGAGTCTTTTTTGTTCAAGTAATAGGTTATAAAAATGAAAATTAAAGGAGTAATAAAGAACTTAAAAATAAAACAATTAAAAATATTTTAAAAATGATAATAGTAAAATATATCTAGGAATTTCTCTTGAGCTGTTGAGGGCAGTGTGGAGTCAGTTCCATTTCAGATACTTCCTTGTTCCAGCTTATACTTCTCAATATCTATAGGCCCCTTCCAATGTAGTCAGTGCTAACTATAGGGTTTTAATCTATAGCACCTGTCACTTCCAAAGCAGTTCCCTCTTCTTTGTTTATTTTGGCTTCCTCTGTTTGCAAGTCTCTTCCATGTCTAATTTTCACCCTGACACAAGCGGGCGAAGGTGGTCACTTATTTAGGCTCACTTGTATGGTTGTGCTGTGGGGAGGGAGGAACACTGCAAACCAATATCACTGGTGTCTGTGGAGAGTGCTCGCAGTGTCTGGGCCACACTGGGTTTGTCCCCGCTCAAGGTGTGTGTGCTCTCCTGGTCCACACTGCTCAGGCTCCAGGTTGCTCTGCAGGGGAACCGTCTAAAGCAGGCCCTGGGTTGTGTGTACTTCCCAGGTCTAAGCCGCTCAGGTTCTCGGGTACTCCACAAAGACACAGACTCGGTTGGGCCTGAGTTTTATGCCCTTCCCAGGTGCAAGCAGCTCAGGAGACCAGGTGCTTGGCGAGCACACTCTCCTCAGGTGGGCGGTGCATCTTATCACCTCCCCGGTCCCAGCTGCTTGGTTTCCTGGTGCGCAGTGGGAGTGCCGTCTCAGGTGTGCCCTGTGTCTCCTCTGGGGAGCTGATCTCTGGCTGCAGTCCTCCTGGCAGATTTCAACCATCCAGGATCCCAGGCAGACTTGGTTAGCAACTGGGAGCCTGCGTGCAGTTTGATAGAGGATGCCCTCTCTGGGGCGGAGATTGCCTCTCACCCTCCGGCTCTGGCTCTCCCCTGCCTGCCTTTCTGCCTCTGCAGGGGGATGGGCCAGTCCGCAGCCGGCTGTCGTGTGCGACCCCATAGACCGCAGCCCATCAGGCTCCCCCGTCCCTTGGATTCTTCAGGCAAGAACACTGGACTGGGTTTCCATTTCCTTTTCCAATGCATGAAAGTGAAAAGTGAAAGTGAAGTTGCTCAGTCGTATCGGACTCCCAGCGACCCCATGGACTGCAGCCCACCAGGCTCCTCCGTCCATGGGATTTTCCAGGCAAGAGTACTGGAGCGGGGTGCCATTGCCTTCGCTGCCGCAGCCGGCTAGCTCTCCTCTAGTATTCTCTGTCCTTTGTTCTGTGAGCGGCCCGGCAGTGCCTTAGATTAGAGCTTTTTGTGGGAAAGTTCTCTTTCTCTCTTTTTTTCTCTCCCTGGCTATCCCACAGTTTGGGTTGCTGTGTCACGTTAGCTCCCTCAGATTGTACTCAGGGCATTCAGGCCCATTCATTACCCTAAGCAATGCAGCCTGCACCTCCCTGTTCAGCCCCTGCTTGCTGGTCACGGACGTGAGCGTCTGGGCTACTTCTCTGCTGGGAGTTATGGTTAGGTGCATAATCTGTGTTTTTTTGTTTGTTTGTTTGTTTTCCCCTCCCAGTTATGTTGCCCTCTGAGATTCCAAAACTCCCCACAGACCCATTGATGAGAAGATTTCCTGGTGTTTGGAAACTTCTCCTACTTCACAATTCCCTCCCCAGGATGGGTCTTCGTCCTTAACTCGTTTGTCTCTCTTTTTATCTTTTATATGTTGTCCTACCTCCTTTTGAAGACAATGGGCTGCCTTTCTGGGTGCCTGGTGTCTTCCACCAGCATTCAGAAGTTGTTTTGTGGAATTTTTTCAGCCTTCATATGATCTTTCAATGGATTTGTGGGCGGAGAAAGTGGTCTCCCCATCCTATTCCTCTGCCATCTGATGACTGTCTCCCCCCCACCCCCCAATTTTCTTGGTTTTTTTAAAGGTTGTATTTTCTGTTCTTAAAAAAAATTTTTTTTCTTCCTTCAACCTAAGTGATAATGGTTAAAAGTCACTATTCACTGATTCTTTTATAATAAAATTAAAGCCATGTTAAAAAAAAATCTGATTTGTGTTGTCTGAATGAACTAAAATATTAATGTAACATGAGTAGTTATTTCATGAACAAAAGGGTCCCTTTACATTTTTTTTAAAATCCCCCCTCCCACCTCCCTCCCCACCCTGTCCCTCTCGGTTGTCCCAGAGCATTGTCTTTGGGTGCCCTGCTTCATGCATCGAACTCACACCAGTCATCTATTTCACATACAGTAATGTATATGTTTCAATGCTATTCTCTCAGATCATCCCACCCTCACCTTCTCCCACTGAGTCCAAAAGTCTGTTCTTCAGTCTGTGTCTTTGTTGCTACCCTGCATGTAGGATAGCCTCTACTATCTTTCTAAATTCCATATATATGCATTGATATACAACATTTTTCTTTCTCTTTCTGACTTACCTCACTCTGTATAATAGGTTCCAGGTTCATCCACCTCATTAGAAATGACTCAAATTGCATTCCTTTTTATAGCTGAGTAATGTTCCGTTGTGTATATGTACCCAAACCTCCTTATTCATTCATATGCTGATGGACATATAGGTTGTTTCCATGTTCAAATTTTTGTAAATAGTGCTACAATGAGCATTGGTTCCTGTATCTCTTTCAGTTCTGGTTTCCTCAGATTATATGCTCAGCAGTGGTATTTCTGGGTCGTATGACAGTTCTATTGCCAGTTTTTAAGGAATTTCCACACTTTTTTCCATAGTGTCTGTACCAGTTTGCATTCCCACCAACAGTGTAAGAGGGTTCCTTTTTCTCCACACACTCTCCAGCATTTATTCTTTGTAGACTTCTGGTGTGAGCTGATACCTCATTGTGGTTTTGATTTGCATTTCTCTAATAATGAGTGATGCTGAGCATCTTTTCATGTGTTTGTTAGCCATCTGTATGTCTTCTTTAGAGAAATTTAGGTCTGTTTAGGTCTTTTGCCCACTTGGTTTGCTCATTTTTCTGGTATTGAGGTGCATGAGCTGTTTGTATATTTTGGAGATTAATTATTTGTTGGTTGTTTTATTTGCTATTATTTTCTCCCATTTGGAGGGCTGTCTTTTCACCTTGTTTATAGTTTCCTTTGTTGTGCAAAAGCTTATAAGTTTAATTAAGTCCCATTTGTTTATTTTTGTTTTTATTTCCACTACTCTGGGATGTGGGTCATAGAGGATCTTGCTGTGCTTTATGTTGGAGAGTGTTCTGCCTATGTCTTCCTCTAAGAGTTTTATATTTTCTGGTCTTACAATTAGGTCTTTATTCCACTTTGAGTTTATTTTTGTGTATGGTGTTATAAAATGTTCTAGTTTCATTCTTTGGCATGTAGTTGACCCATTTTCCAGCACCACTTGTTTAAGAGACTTTCTTTTCTCCATAGTATGTTTTTGCCTCCTTTGTAAAAGTTATGATATCCATAGATGTATGGATTTATCTCTGGGCTTTCTATTTTGTTCCATTGATCTATATTTCCTTGTGCCAGTATCATACTGTCTTGATGACTATACTCTTGTGGTATAGTCTGAAGTGGGGAAGATTGATTCCTCCAGTTCTATTCTTCTTTCTCAAGATTCTTTGGCTATTCAGGGTCTTTTGTGTTTCCATACAAATTGTGAAATTATTTGTTCTCCTTCTGTGAAAAATACCATTGGTAGTTTGATAGGAATTGCATTGAATATATAGATTGCTTTGGTAATATGCTCATTTTCACTACATTGATTCTTCCAATCCAAGAACATGGTATATTTCTCCATCTGTCTGTGTCATCTTTGATTTCTTTCATTGGTGTTTTATAGTTTTCTCTATACAGGTCTTTTGTTTCTTTAGGTAAATTTATTTCTAAGTATTTTATTTTTTTCATTGCAATAGTGAATGGAATTGTTTCCTTAATTTGTCTTTCTGATTTTTCATTGTTAGCATATTGGAATGCATTTCTGTTTATTAATTTTATATCCTGTGACTTTACTACATTAATTGATTAGTAATTTTCTGGTGGCATCTTTAGGGTTTTCTAGGTAGAGGATCAGACATCTGCAATCAGTGAGAGTTTTACTTCTTTTCCAATCTGGATTTCTTTTTTGTTTTTTCTACTCTTATTGCTGTGGCTAGGACTTCCAAAACTATGCTCAGTAGTAGTGGTGAGAGTGGGCACCTTCAAAATTAACACTTCTTAATTTTAGAGGAAATGCTTTCAATTTTTCTTCATTGAGGATAATGTTTGCTTTGGGTTTGTTGTATATGGCTTTTATTATGTTGAGGTATGTTCCTTTTATGGCTACTTTCTGGAGAATTTTTACCATAAATTTGGAGTTGAATTTTGTCAAAGGCTTTCTCTGCATCTATTGAAATAATCATATGGTTTGTATCTTTCAATTTGTTAACATTGTTAACATTGATTAAGCTGGCTTCCCTAGTAACTCAGTTGGTAAAGAATCTGCCTGCAATGCAGTAGGCTCAGGTTTGATCACATTGATTGATTTGTGAATATTGAAGGATCCTTCCATCTCTGGAATAAAGCCCACTTGATCATGATGTTTGATCTTTTTAATATGTTGTTGGATTCTTTTTGCTAGAATTTTGTTTAGAATTTTTGCATCTATGTTCATCAGTGATATTGGCCTGCAGTTTCTCTTTTTTTGTGTGGCATCTTTGTCTGGTTTTGGTATCAGGGTGATGGTGGCTTTATAGAATGAGTTTGGAAGTTTTGTTTCCTCTGAAGTTTTCTGAAAGAGTTAAGTAGGATAGGTATTAGCTCTTCTCTAAATTTTTGGTAGAATTCACCTGTGAAGCCATCTCCTGGGATTTTGTTTGTTGGAAGATTTTTGATTACAGTTTTGATTTCCATACTTGTGATTGGTCTGTTCAAATTTTCTATTTCTTTCTGGTTCAGTTTCAGAAGGTTATACTTTTCTAAGAATTTGTCCATTTCTTCCAAGTTGTCCATTTTATTGGCATATTGTTGCTCATAGTCTCTTATGATTGTATTTCTGTGTTGTCTGTTGTAGTTTCTCCATTTTCATTTCTAATTTTATTGATTTGAATCTTCTCCCTTTTTTTTCTTGGTGAGTTAGGCTAAGAGTTTTTCTGTTTTATTTACTTTCTCAAAGAACCAGCTTTTAGTTTTATGGATTTTTGCTATCATCCCCTTTATTTGTTTTTCACTTATTTCTGCTTCTATTTTTATGATTCATTTCCTTCTACTAACTTTTTGTTTTTTTGTTCTTGTTTTCCTAGTTGCTTTAGGTGTAAGGTTAGGTTTTGATGTTTTTCTTGTTTCTTGAGGTAGGCTTATATTGCTATGAACTTCCCTCTTAGCACTACTTTTGCTCAATCCCATAGGTCTTGGATTGTCATGTTTTCATTATCATTCATTTCTATGCATATTTTGATTTCCTTTTTGATTTCTTCAGTGATCTGTTGGTCATTCAGAGGCATTCATGTTGTTTAGCCTCCATATGTTTGTGTGTTTTTTAGAATTTTTTCCTGTAGTTGATATCTAATCTTACTCCATTGTGATTAGAAAAGTTGCTTGAAATGATTTCAATTTTTTACAATTTACCAAGGCTTGATTTGTGGCCTAGGATGTGATCTATCCTGGAGAACGTTCCATATGCACTTGAAAAAAAGGTGAAATCCATCATTTTTGAGTGAAATGCCCTGTAGATATCAATTAGGTCTAACTAGTCCAATGTATCAAATAAAGCTTGTTTCCTTGTTAATTTTCTTTCTGGATGATCTGTCCGTTGGTGTGAGTGGGGTATTAAAGTCCCCCACTATCATTGTGTTACCATCTATTTCCCCTTTAATAGTTGTTAGCATGCTCCTTTACATTTTTAAACATCTTTAATTTATAGAAAACTCTTCAAGTTTTCTTAATTAGAATTAATTTCTATAGTTCTCCCTGGAAAATTATTTTTCTTATGCCTTTAGAATTTTCATTGGATTTGCATGTCTCCTTTTCTGTCATTCCAACTGGACTTTAAGCTTCTCATGGGTCACATCCTCTCCTTTATAATAACAGCTTACACAGGACCTACGATAATCCTGGGGACATATAATCATTTGAATAGAATTCAATCAGCTTAATCACCATCTTATTGGGGAATATGATTAGAATGTTATATCTTCATTTTACTGAGGAGAATCAGTATCACTGAGGATAGAGAAATTTTGTCACGATTCCTTTTGTAGCTCTTGGGGTATGGAGAGATGCTATATAGTACAGTGACTGTTGTTTCCTTTTTTGTGTTTAGCTGGATGCCTTTTCATAATAGGCCACTTTCTCGGATTTCTTCCCACAATTAAACATCTTTTTTTTTTTTTTTTTTGATACAGATAAAGAGGTCATGTAACTGGAAGTTATATCTATACTATGTTTATCAAGTGCATTCATAAGTGAGTTCCATCATCTAGTAATTTGAGGTCTTCTCTGTTGACACCTTCAGGTTACCTGAGGTTTCTGATTAAACCTCAAAAATAGAGTTAATATATTTATTTTTGGTTTCTAAAATTATAGTTGTCTGGGAGTTCAGGGAGTTCCCTGCCAGTGACCACCCCTGAGGAGGCTTCAGTATCTTCTGGTCACTTGTCCAGTGGTTCCTCCTTGTATAAAACAGGTCTCTTAAAGTGCATAAAAAGGTATTGTCTAAGTCAGCTGGAGTTTTCCTAATCGTATATTATAGAGCTGAGAAAGCTTATTAGGCTTATAGTCTGGCATGTAAGGACTTCCCTGGTGGCTCGGACAGTAAAGTGTCTGCCTACAATGTGGGAGACCTGGGTTCAATCCTTGGGTCGGGAAGATCTCCTGGAGAAGGAATTGGCAACCCACTCCAATATTCTTGCCTAGAGAATCCTGTGGATAGAGGAGCCTGGTGGGCTGCTGTCCATAGGGTCACACAGAGTCGGACATGACTGAAGCAACTTAGTATGTATGCATGCATTGGAGAAGGAAATGGCAACCCACTCCAGTGCTCTTGCCTGGAGAATCCCAGGGATGGGGGAGCCTGGTGGGCTGCCATCTATGGGGCTTCCCAGAGTTGGACACAACTGAAGTGACTTAGCAGCAGCAGCAACAGCATGAGCACTCAGTCATGTCCAGCTCTTTATGACCCCATGGACTGTAGCCCACCAGCCTCCTCTGACCATGGGATTTTTCAGGCAAGAATAATGGAGTGGGTTGCCATTTCCTACCTCAGGGGATCTTCCTGACCCAGGGATCAAACCTGTGTCTCCTGTGGCTCCTGCATTGTAGGTGGGTTCTTTACCCACTGAGCCATCAGGAAGCCACAGGACAAATTGCTGCTCCCTGAACTGGAGACAGGTGAGGGACAGGGAGGCCTGGTATGCTGCAGTCCATGGGGTCACAGAGAGTTGGACATGACTGGGCAACTGAACAACAACAAAACTGGAGACGGGAGGACACAGAGAATCACAACTTACTAAGCAGAAAGTCAAGACATAAACCTCTATGGAAACAGGTGCCAGGGTGACAAAACTAAATTGTAATTTATGGAAGCTCAGTGTGGAAAAGTTCAAGAATTAAAAATTACAGGAGGTCACAGTCATACTGAGGCTCCTATACAATTTTTTGTGCTTTATTTCTAAGAGTTCTACCAAGTTCTGACAGTGGAGATTGGGAAACATTCTCTCAGGCTTCTGATAGGAGGAAGAAAAAGGAATCATTTTGAAATAGTCCAGAGCATTCTGTTCTTAACAAGGTCAATAGAAAATTACTACCTGCTAGGACTTTATAGAGCTGAGAAGGCTTATTAGGCTTATAGTCTGGCATGTAAGGACTTCCCTGGTGGCTCAGACGGTAAAGTGTCTGTCTACAATGCAGGAGACCTGGGTTCAATCCTTGGGTCGGGAAGATCTCCTGGAGAAGGAATTGGCAACCCACTCCAATATTCTTGCCTAGAGAATCCTGTGGATGGAGCAGCCTGGTGGGCTGCTGTCCATAGGGTCACACAGAGTCGGACATGACTGAAGCAACTTAGCATATGTGCATGCATTGGAGAAGGAAATGGCAACCCACTCCAGTGTTCTTGCCTGGAGAATCCCAGGGACAGGGGAGCCTGGTGGGCTGCCGTCTCTGAGGTCACACAGAGTCAGAAACGACTGAAGTGACACAGCAGCAGGACTTTATTGGAGTCTAACTGATCTGGAAGAAGGGAAATACCCCTCACTAGTTCCCTATAGGGAGAAGGCAATGGCAACCCACTCCAGTACTCTTGCCTGGAACATCCCATGGACGGAGGAGCCTGGTAGGCTGCATGCAGTCCATGGGGTTGCTAAGAGTTGGATATGACTGAGCACCTTCACTTTCACGGATTGGAGAAGGAAATGGCAACCCACTCCAGTATTCTTGCCTGGAGAATCCCAGGGACAGGGGAGTATGATGTGGTCGCACAGAGTCGGACACGACTGAAGCGACTTAGCAGCAGTAGCAGCAGTTCCCTATAGACATTTTGTTTCACCTAAGGGAAGAAAAAAATTGAGAAGAATTGTGAAGAAGAATTCATAGCCCAGGGGCACAGGTTCACTAAATAGTGAGACCTGACCATAGGACTATAGAACACTTTCTTTCTACTGACACCCTATTACTGTATCACTAAAGGCTTATTTACTCGAGTTCCTTTTATCTAGTACATCATGCCCAGCTTTCAACAAAAAAATTACAAGACATATTACAAGGCAAAAACCACAGTTTGAAGAGACAGAACAAACATCTGACTTAGATTAAGATATGCCGAGGATGTTGAAATTATCAAAGTGAGACTTTGTTTTGACTATAATTAATATGCTAAAGGCTCTAATGGAAAAAGCAGACAACATGTAAGAGCAGAGGAGTAATGAAGCAGAGAGCAGAGAGTTCTAAGAAAGAATCTAAAAGAAACACTAAAGACCAGAAACATTTTAACAGAAATGAAGACTGACTTTGATGGGTTCACTAATGAACTGGACACTGCTCAGGAAAAAATCCTTGAACTTCAGATTATGTCAATGGAAACTTTCAAAACTAAATCAAAGAGGGAAAGGTGCTTAAAAAATGAACAGAATATCCAAGAATTGTGCATCTTCTGCATTGGTGGATTTTTTATCACTGAGCTACCTGGAAATTCCAAGAATGGTGGAACAATTCCCAAAGGTGTAACATTCATATAATGGAAATATCAGAAGTAGAAGAAAGAAACAAAAGAAATATTTGAAGCAATAATGATTGAAACTTCCTTAAATTTACATTGGATAACAGATCAATGATCTAGGAAGCTCAGATAAATGCCAGAAAATCCTACACTTAGGCAGGTATATTCAAACTGCAGAAAATAAAAAATAAAGAAAAAATCTTGAAGAAAGCCAGAAGAAAAAAAAAAACACAACACCTTATTTATAGAGGAGCAAATGTTAGAATTACATCTGATATCTTAGAAACCAGGTAAGCAGGAAGACAGTGGAGTGGTAATGTTTAAGGTATTGAGAGAAAAAAGAAAAAATACCAACCTTGAATTCTAGGTCTTGTAAAATTAGCCTTCAAAAGTGAAAAAGAAAGACTTTCTCAGATGAAAATTAAGGGAATTTTTTGCTATATGACCTAACTTGCAAGAAATGTTAAAAGAAGTTCTTCAGAGAGAAAACATATTATGTTATGTCAGAATCTTGGGTCTGTACGAGGACAACAACAACAGAAAAGGAACAAGTGAGGTAAATTAAAAACTTTTATTTTTCTTATCCATAATTGTTTAAACAGTTTATTCAAAATAGTAATAGAAACATTGCATCCAATGAATAGCTTATGTAGAAATGAAATGAATGAAAGCAGAGACACAAGGAACAGAAATGAGAAATTAGGAATATTTTGTTACTATATGGTACTTGTATTACTTATGAAGGAGTATAGTGTTATTTGAAGTGGACTTGTATTAGTTGCATATACATATTGGAAACTCTAGGGAAATCACTTTAAAGAATTAGAAAAAAATTATAATTGATATGCTTATATAAAGAGGAATGGAATCGTATATGTAATATGTTCAATTAAAACCACAAAGGGCAAAAAAAGTGGAAAACATAGGAATACAGAACAAAGGCAACAAATAGAAAATAGTAACAAATATGATAGATACTACATCACTTTAAATGTCAATGGTCTAAATACACCAATTAAAAAAATGGATTGTCACAGTGGATCATAAAACAATATCCAACTATGCATTGCCTTCAAGAAACCTGCTTTAAATATAAAACATATACATTAGAAGTAAAGAGCAAGATATAACAAGCTAAGATCAGATCAGATCAGATCAGTCACTCAGTCGTGTCCGACTCTTTGCGACCCCATGAATTGCAGCATGCCAGGCCTCCCTGTCCATCACCAACTCCCAGAGTTCACTCAGACTCACGTACATCGAGTCAGTGATGCCATCCAGCCATCTCATCCTCTGTCATCCCCTTCTCCTCCTGCCCCCAATCCCTCCCAGCATCAGAGTCTTTTCCAATGAGTCAACTCTTCGCATGAGGTGGCCAAAGTACTAGAGCTTCAGCTTTAGCATCATTCCTTCCAAAGAAATCCCAGGGCTGATCTCCTTCAGAATGGACTGGTTGGATCTCCTTGCAGTCCAAGGGACTTTCAAGAGTCTTCTCCAACACCACAGTTCAAAAGCATCAATTCAGCCTTCTTCACAGTCCAACTCTCACATCCATACATGACCACTGGAAAACCATAGCCTTGACTAGACAAACTTTTGTTGGCAAAGGAATGTCTCTTTTGAATATGATATCTAGGTTGGTCATAACTTTCAAGGAGTAAGCGTCTTTTAATTTCATGGCTGCAATCACCATCTGCAGTGATTTTGGAGCCCAGAAAAAGAAAGTCTGACACTGTTTCCACTGTTTCCCCATCTATTTCCCATGAAGTGATGGGACCGGATGCCATGATCTTCGTTTTCTGAATGTTGAGCTTTAAGCCAACTTTTTCACTCTCCACTTTCAATTTCATCAAGAGGCTTTTTAGTTCCTCTTCACTTTCTGCCATAAGGGTGGTATCATCTGCATATCTTAGGTTATTGATATTTCTCCTGGCAATCTTGATTCCAGCTTGTGCTTCTTCCAGCCCAGCGTTTCTCATGATGTACTCTGCATATAAGTTAAATAAGCAGGGTGACAATATACAGCCTTGACGTACTCCTTTTCCTATTTGGAACCAGTCTGTTGTTCCATTTCCAGTTCTAACTGTTGCTTCCTGACCTGCATACAGGTTTCTCAAGAGGCAGATCAGGTGGTCTGGTATTCCTATGTCTTTCAGAATTTTCCACAGTTTATTGTGATCCACACAGTCAAAGGCTTAGGCATAGTCAGTAAAGCAGAAATAGATGTTTTTCTGAACTCTCTTGCTTTTTTCATGATCCAGCAGATGTTGGCAATTTGATCTCTTAAAAGGCTGGAGTAGCTATATTCAGTTCAGACAGAGAAGACTTTAGAGCAAGGAAACTTACTAGGTTTCTCAGGGTTAATTCATAAATGTAAATTCAGGCATGTTTTCAGAAATTACTGACCATTTTTTTACTTAAGTGAAAGTGCAAGTTGCTCAGTCATTTCCAACTCTTTGCGACCCCATGGACTTAGCCTGCCAGGCTCCTCTGTCCATGGAATTATCCAGGCAAGGATACTGGAGTGGGTAGCCTTTCCCTGTGTTGCAGGTGGATTCTTTACCACTGTACCACTGGGGAATCCTTTCACATCTGACTCTAAATTATACTGTTATGCTTTACCCTTTGGTTATGTTTTAGTTTCTAAATCCATAACTAGTGACTCTGTAGGAAGAAAATAGTACAAAAATTTTCATTTAGTGGCAGGTTTCAATTTTTCCATGATAAAGCTCATTGTAAAAAACAAAACAAAACACAATAGTGACAGAAATTGACGTGGGTCTAAGTTCAGACTCTACAAGTTATGCTACTGAATATGTTACTATACTTCCTGTAACTCAACTATTTCCTCATCTACAAAGTAGTGGTAATAACAGTCCTTTTTGTATAGGACTTCTGTGAAGATAGAATAAAATAATGTATTTATAAAGTATCTGGCATATAGTGAGTTGTTATCTATAAACAAAATGTATAAGTAGATTAATTTATTACAAATCATGAAAATTCCACTCTAAGCTTACAATCCTAATATTTATCCCTTTTTAATAGGAATTATAACAAAATTTATCATCCAAATGTGTTTATGTGAACACACATACATTCATATACCACATGGAATTTGCTGTTTGGTTAAAATAACTTTCTTATACAAGTTTTGTCTTCAAAGCATGCTTTTTGATATTGGTCTGGTGTCATGGTGTCATTTTAATCATTTTTTTAGCCTATACAAAGTTTCTTCTCTTCCTTCATGGACCACAGAAGCACCTGTGATGCATGCATCCATTTAATTTTCAAATATTTACTGAGCACATACTATATGGTTGGCATTATATGAGGTGCTGGAGAGTCAGTGGTAAATAATAAAAATTCTCTGCTCTCATGTTGTATATATTCTAGTGGGAGAAACAGACAAGAAATAAAAATAATTTTCAAGTAGTGATAGTACAAGAAAGAAAATAAAACAAGGTTACCTGGTAATATACTGGGGGAGGAAGGGAGTAATTAAGTTGCATAATCAAGGCGGGCCACAGAGATGACTTTGAGCTGATATTTGAAAAATAAAAGAAAGAGATGCACAAATAGGGTGACTAGGAAAAGGTAACACCGTGTGCAACACCCCTGAGGTGGAAGTGACTTAGCTTTATGAATTCCTAAGTAACTTGAAGATAAATCCACTCAATAAGTTCACTTTTCAGTAGATGAGCTTACTATTTGAAAGAACATACTATTGACTCCTTTTTAAAGTGACAATTTCAAAATTCTAATTCAATGGTTCCCACATCACATTCTTAAGAACTGCCTGGAGAGTTTGTTAAAATATAGTTTCCTTGTCTAAAAGAGCTGAACTTGTAAAAATAGAGAGTAGAATAGTGGCTAGCAGGCTGGGGGTTGGAGGAACTGGGGAGATGATTAAGGGTACAAGTTTGGTACAAACAAATAAGTCCGGGTGAGCTTTCCAGACAACAGCGTTGTATTATAAATTCAAAGTTGCTAAGAGACTGGATCTTGTTTCACAACAAAAAAAGAAATGATAGTTATGTGATATAATGGATGTACTAGATAAGGCTATGGTGGTAATTCTATTGCAATGTATAAATGTATCAAATCAATACCTTGTATACCTTAAGCTTACACAGTGTTATATATGTCAATTGTATTTTAAAAAAGTTTCCTGGGCTACATCTCCAGAGATTCTGGTTCAGTAGGTTGGGTGAGGCCCACAGATTTGCATTTTTAATGAATTCACTGGTGATGCCAGCACTACTAGCCGGGGGACAACACTTTGAGAGATGCTGCTCTATAAAATCTATCTTTTGAGTTTAACATTTAAATGCCTATATTTTCTTTCATGTAAAAAAATTACTTCCTCTGCATGGTGACCATCTGGAATTAATTTTTGTAACTTTAGTGAAAAAGTACATAAAATATTAGAAGTAAAAATACCTTCAATGTTCCATATTAAATTAATAGCATCAGTAATAATATGAGCTTAATTTCAATATAGCCTATTGGTGAAGGGTTAGTGTCTCTTGTCAACTGGAGAAGATTTCAAAATTATATTTTAAAAGCTGAAAGGAATTTAAATGATAATTAACCGAGAGATTTAAATTTTTTTTCGTGGCTGGGAGATCACATAAATAGCAATTGCATGTTACATCCTGTTAATCTGGAGAATATGAGAAGGCTGTACTCATCCACTGTGCCATTCACATGGATGCTCACGGAAGAGATAGAGAAAGGAAGAGGGGTATCAGGCTAGTCAGCAAAGTCAGCTTAAACCATTCTGGTCAGCAGAATTCTGGTTGCTGCACTCACACAGCCTGCATGATACATGTCAAAGAAGCCCATGTGCTCCTGCCCCTAATAGTTGTTCCCAAGGAAGGGAATTTATATGCATATCATGGTCTTAGCAGAATTAGGGATAGCATATGGATGATGATACTAAGAACAGCCAATCCCTAAGGAATGTCCCAGTCCTCTAAGTGCTTTACATGATTAACTGATGTGACCCCTCCCTGCCACATATATGAGGGAGTTAGTAACATCTTCACTTATATATATATAGGAAAGTGAAACATAGAGTAACTCAGTAATTTAGGATACCAGGCAGTAACTGGAAAAGCTGGGATCCAAACCTAGGCAATTTGCATCAGCCTGATCTCTTAAACAATGTACTATATAGATATTCCTCAACTTCTGATGGGGTTACACCCTGACAAACCAATTCTAAGTTGAAAATGTACTTAATACTAACCTAGTGAAATTGTAGCTTAGCCCAGCCTACCTGAAATGTGTTCAGAATTAGGCTCATTAGCCTATAGTTGGGCACAATCATTTAACACAAAGCCTATATTATAATAAAGTATTATCTCATGTAATTTATTGAATACTATTTTGAAAGTGAAACAGAATGGCTCTGTGGTTATGTGATGGTTATAAGTGTATCAGTTTTCTAGCCTGGTGATTTCATGGCTGATTGGGAGCTCTGGCTGCTGTCCTGTCTAGCATCACAGGAGAGACTATCGTACCAGATCTGGCTAGCCCAGGAAAATATCAAAATTAAAAATTCAAAGTACAATTTTTACTTAATATGAATCATTTTCACATCTTTTTATAGTTGAAAGATTAACTTGAACCTCTTTAACTTGGGGACCATTTGTATACTGCTTCATATTTGGAAAAGAATCTTCAGATCAAAAGTTTTCAAGATTTGTGTCTATAGTCCAGGTTAAAATGAGGTATCTGATTCTTTTCCTTCACATCCTTTCAATTCTAATACAGGAGAAACACGTCTATTTTTCAGTCTTTCTGCCTTGATCTGACAAGGAGACATTCCAAATGAGGACCAAGAGAGAAAGACTGTAGAGTAATCACTGCACAGAAAAATTTTGTACATACTTCCTAGCGTGTGATCTTGGACAAGTCACCAAAATGGTCTGAACTTGTTTTAGTACCCAGAAAAGGATGACAGCATTCCAATACGACTGGGTAATTAAATGAAGACTTTGATGATCACTGATACAGATATGAAATGCACTATTCAGGTGTTAAGATATGTGGACACTTTATGCATAACTTAGGGGCTTTTCGAGGGTCATTTTAACTGTAGGGATTTTTTCTTACCTGTTGACATCAGAATCCTTGCTTAAGATGCAACTCCACTGTAAGCCATTGAGTGACAGTGGATCTAGGGTCTTCAGAGGATTTCCTCAAACCTGTTCTACAGTTGGACTCAAGATGGCACACCCTAACTACGGAGAGGTAAGTCTAATGGCTACACAGATCAAACAATAATATAATGCTTACCAATAAAAGCGACAGAGGGGGAGAATGGTAATGGAGAATGCCATACATAATTCCAAAAAGAACTGTCACCTGGTCATCCAGTAGGTATTTTTTCATTTACAAAGCAACAACATCAAATAATTTTTGTCAGTCTGATACAATGGTTCATGTCAACGTCTGGTTCTGACAACAGTAAGAAATTTCTTCAAGGATTTCTGAGCATTTCAGAGCTTTATATTTACTATTCAGAATAATTCCTTGCAATATTTTTTAGGTATTAAAATATTTTTTAAAGTTACAATATTAAAATGAATAGCATTGCATAAATATACAGATATAGGTAATCTTTGTAGATGCCTTTACTATGTAACCTAGATTCTAAAATCCAAAGAAGATAATTGGTTAAAATATAAACCTACAAGGAAGATAAATGAGTAGTGAATTGTCTTAACTTTTATTTGATTATTTTCATTTACAGTTCTGGCACTGACACTTTAAAAAAAAGATTTAATTTTATGTAAAGATTGAACTTCAATAAAATAACTTAAAAAACATTTACATATACATCATTAAATCTCCATAAAATATACAATACTTTGATACAACTATAGCTAGAATGACTTTGAAGGAAATGATACATATTCAAATTTTTAAGAGATATCTCATGTCACATGTAGGAATAAATATTTATATTGGACTTGTTAAGACATGAATTAAACACTATATGACATGCACTCTTGGAAATTAAAATATACATTTTGAAAACATATTTTAAAAGCACAAAACTGTGTTTCCATTTAATCTAGATGTATATCAGAGCTTTTAAATAGAAATTTGAACAGTTAATACAAATAAAAGATACTATAACATCAAGTGAAATATAGTCCAAAAGCTGTTAGGAACCAGTTTGGACATGTAGAACATAAATTTCTACTTTGGCGAGAGTTGAGTCTCATTTTTTAACCTTCAAATGAGATGGAATAATGGTAAATTTGCTAAAATTTTACAAAATATTTGTGGTTTTTCATTTTTAGTACTTGTAAGCTATGTTTCTTTTTCTTATTATATTGATAGGATAAAATCAAATGCATGGGCTTAACTGTCTAAAATCAAAAGCTGAATATTGCTGCTAAATGAAAATAGATATTTAACATTCCACAGACCAAATCACTCAAGTGTAACAGACTCTGTTTTATACATATAAAGTAAAGACTTATGAGAATTGTATTGTTTTACACTCACAAGCAAATTATGAGATAAAATTCTTTCATGTATTTCTGAACATCATTAACACTTACAAAATCTCTCTCTGATGATTACTGGCACACAAAAATCTCCTTCTCTAAGAGATGATCTTTAAGAGAGTTGGGAGCAGTTAGCTGTTGGCATTTTTAAATGATTTCTATTTCTAGAAAATAGCAGCAATATTGCTCACCCAGAAGGACTGAAGATACTGAAATTGATATGCTGCTACAACCTGGATCACTTCATCAAATTAGGTTTACATTATTGTACATAAGGCTAAGAAAACAGAAAGCGACAGAAAACAGGATGCTAAAATTAATCCAGAGAACAATTCTGAGTCTCTTAATAGGCAGAAGCTACACATAAGTTGTAAAATTTATCCAAAACTCAATACATTTTGGTATAATGTACATATTATGAATTCTCTGCTTCTGGCATGGTATGTCATTCTTTTATTTGTAGTTACTGAAAATGTCTGAATGTGGCAGTTTAAAACTGACACAACAACTATATAAATGTTAGTTGTTAGGTGCTTAGTGTAATATGTGATTTCATAACTAGGAGAACAGTAAAATAAATTAATTATAACAAAACACCTTATTAATTTTATTGTTCTTAATTACTGATGAAAGAAAGTCAAAAGAATCTTCCCACCCCTCTTACTGTATTATAGCATTTATAAAATATATTAGTGTCATTAAGTTAATGAAACTAGTGAGATTTTCTTAGATGCCATGAAGAGTATTTTATAGAATACCCTTCCCCCAAGATCTATGGAGTATTATAATGCATTTCAATTCTACTTTCTGATATAAAGGCAAAAGGATAAGTTGTCAACTTATATTTTTCCCTGTTAATTCTTCCTCTGGATAACTGATTTTGAAATTATAGTAAACAGTTTCTAAATTCTCTAATTTAACAGATTTCCCATTTTAGAGTGAATAACTTAAAAAATAATATTAAGACTCTTACACACTAAAATGGTTCAGTGGTAAAATACAAATATGAAAACTACTTGATAACATTACTCTCAGCATTTTCCATCTGGGAACTAACTACTGCATATTACTGGTGATAAAATTTCAAATGGAAATAATACCTTTTAAATCTAATTTTAGTTTCTATCTTTTATATATACATTAAAATCATGTTTTGGGTAATTATTGACTAAGGTGCAACAATCAAAATTATTAGGAATTTTATATTTAAGAAAAATATTAATACCTAATCTTTAAAACCTATCTGATTTTAACATTCGGCCCTATGTGTTCAGATGCAAATGAAATGTTATACTCTCTTAAGTCTAGTGCATATCTTACCAGCCATCCAGCTAGGCCTCAATAGAGGTTATGACCATCTTCCCTATATTTTCCTAAATCACAATATACTTCTATTAAATTTGTAACATGTTTAGAAGGAAACATATTTCAGCTAAAAGTGTGATGCTTAGATAGATCAAATTATACCATATATAAATTTTCCTATAAAATATATATTTGATGATATTTCAAATGGAATGTTTTCAAGTTGACAGTGGTAGCCAAAGATGCTGATAACTTAGAAGGTGCATATTATTAAAAAACCTGCAAAATTCAAATACTTAATTTTTAATATACTATAAATGTTCACTGAATCTAAAAATAATACCCTAATTTTATAAGGTTCCTTTTCAAGTAGTTGTCGTTAAAAAATTATAAATAATTCTTATACTGTGCCTCTCTGTCTTGTACTTCAAAGATATGGAATATTATCTTTATCATTATATAAATAACTAGTAGTCCTTTATAGAAGGAATTGAGAATAGAAGACAAGAACTGTGGCTATTTTTCCCTATTATGTGCATTTATGGATATAAAGTTGAAAACACTACTTATGTCAGGGAGAACAGGCCATGTTCTGCTATAGGAAATAATGAGCTCAGTTGCTCCTTTGATAAAGTTACTGTGCATTCAGCTCAGCTGAGTATAAGCATATAGTTAAGGCCATGTATTCAATAAACAGAATAATTGTGGGAATTATTTAGATAAATCAGGAAAACAAATTTCTAAAGAGATCACTTTATGGGTTTAAATACTTTTTCTCCACATTCTATTCTGATTTTATCATACAGTAGTTCATTTTCCATTTCATTTTACCTGTGTGAAATATTATACAAACAAGAAATTTCTTATGGGATAAGAAATATCAATTGAATAATAACTTTCTCTGTTAAAGCACATCTGCTTTTCTGGGGAAAATCAAAATTAATATCCCCTTAGAAATCAATTGTCAGAGCACCTAAGTCAAGGAAAAAAGCTCTCAAAAATATATATTTGTTTAATTACGTGAAATGATCAAAGGGAGAAAACTCTTTGTTGGTGGAAGGATTTTTAACTTTAGAGAATGAACCTCCTTGGCTACATTCTCAGCTGTCATAATTGTCATAATGTTCTTATGACATTCTTAAAGCTAGACTTTGAGAGAGACCAAACCATCTTGGAGACTGGCAGAAATATACTGAATTTAGAGTCACTCTTTCACTCCAAAGAATACATTATTAGATGTTTAGAGACACGTTAAAATGCATCAAATGTTTGCACTCTTAACTGACCTCAGAAGACTCATTCATATTTTCACTGGAACTAAGTAATTTTGTGAGTGACTTTGTACATACTATGTAGTTCTTAATATATGAGCAAAAATTGGAATTCACTGATGAATGAGCATAGAAACTAATGAATACTTTGAAAAAATACTGCAGAAATATAGTAAGTCAACATTTCTTAAAGACACATATGAGAACCATTAATCTGTTCCAATGGAAAATCCCAGTTTTTAGACAAGAAGAAAAAAAATCCAAGTCAAGCATGAGAAAAAGGATACACCCACAGACAAATCTATGTATCTATTTTTAAGAGAATGTCAGAGAAAATGAGAAAGTGTACAACATAAAAACCAGTTTATACTCTTAGAATTAAAAAGGAAAAAAAGACAAGTACCATTATGTAATAAAATGTGACAATTCCCTTAGGAAAAGTTAATAAAAAGTTAAGAAAAATAGAAGTCTCATTACTTAATTAAACAAACATAAATAACAGCAAGGTTATTTCTGTTGCTGATTTTATTCCTTCCTTTCTTGTTTCAGAAATTATTTGATTAAAAGAGGGGAAAAATAGTCTGCTAGAAGCTATTTATGTAACACAAATGAAGGCACAAATAGTAGGAATCCAGACTTGATGAGTGAAGTTGTGAATACAGGGGATTTTGGCTTGAACAAAAACTGACCCTGAAATACAGTTGAAGATCTAGTGCTATTTTGTGTTTACAGCTGCACACTTAAGTGACTAACTCAGGGTTAAAAATCTTTAAGGTCCATAAAAATCTTTTCTTTCTTTCTAGCAATAAAATATACTTATCAAAACTTGCTAGCTAATCTGTGCAAATGTATACTTCTTAACTGATGCAAAAAATATGTAGGAAAATAAACCTAAAAAGACCTGCTTTTTATAATGTTCAAAAGATTCTGTACAGAGTCAGCTGCTGAAGAATTTTCAATATTTGAATTGGAGAGAGAAATGAAAATGTAGAATACAAAGGATATAAGGACAGCTGTGGCCTTGTAGGGGACACTCCTCAATTTGTTGATAAAAGCTTAAATGGAATTTTTTTCTAATAGCTGATCACAGATAAGCGCCTCATCCTTAGGAAAAATTAGGGCCAACAGACTATGCTTTGACAGAAAATACCTTTGGACCATATTTTAGCATCCTTTGTTGTAAGTATATCATACATATATGATTTGGCTGGATTAGCACTGACTCAATTGCCACTAATAATTATATATAGTCTTAGGAAAAAAGGATATCACTGAAGTCACTGGGTACAATATTCATTTTAAACTATCTCAGGAAGGAATTACACATATTTGTTCAATAATTATTAGTTTAAAATCTCTGTAAATGTTTTACATCTCTGTGTGTGAAAAAAAAATGTCATTGTGATGGTATCTTCCTTGGAATCAAATATTCTAGGATATGAAGTCGTTCAAAACCAGACTGTGGAAAGGACCAGATTAAAAGCAGGGCAGTGAGGTCACCAATTGCTGTTCTTCTCTCCCAAGTTTGTTTAAATGACTAAATATTAAGCAGCTGATAATTATTCCACATCAGAAGCATCGTTGTCAGAAAGATGGTAGTTACTTCCCTTTACCCGAATATATTCAATGTATCTCCCTTCATCAGAATCTGAAGCACCACATGTACATAGCCTGTTGTCAAAGAGTGACTCAATTTCCTCTAATTTTTTCCCTTTGGTCTCAGGAAGACAGCCATAGATGAAAAGGAGACCCATCGAAGCGAATCCAGCATAAAGGAAGAAGGCTCCTGCAATGGAAAATACCATATATGTAAAGGCTTACATTGGAAAGGGGACTTGATTTTAACTTCTGTTTCTGGTCAATAATGCATGGCTGTGGTCTGAAATGGAACCAAAAATTTGCTTACAGCTTGGTTTATTTGGTTTACTCTAATTATTTTAATTCTGTGAATATAATACAGTTTGTCTTTCTAAACTCAAGTTGCTGCTGCTGCTGCTGCTAAGTCGCTTCAGTCGTGTCCGACTCTGTGCAACCCCATAGATGGCAGCCCACCAGGCTCCTCTGTCCCTGGGATTCTCCAAGCAAGAATACTGGAGTGGGTTGCCATTTCCTTCTCATGTAATACCAAACTCAAAAAGAATGATAGCCCAGGCTCAGAATAACTTCTGCTTTGAAATCTTTCCTCACTTTCCTGGTTAGGGTTGTGCTTTGACAACACTTTGCTGAGGCAAAGTGGTATATAACAACAAAGTAGCATTATAATTATGTGAATATATTTGTGTTAGCCACTAGACTGGAGGCACTTTCAGGAAGAAATTTTCTTCTCATTTATCTTGAGTGTAGTGTTTCCAGAACCGCATTCAGTGATGACACTGCTGATTTCTTGAATCAAAGCTCAAAGTTTAAGAGTCAACAGAGTTTTCTCTTATTCTCCCACCCAATATCCACTCTTAGAAAATCCTGTTGGATCTACCTTCACATACAATCCAAAGATGACCACTTTTTACCATTTCTGGACATCTCTGATTTAAAAGCCTTCCTCTTTACCTGCAGTACTGTAAGAGTCTCCTAACTAGTGCCCCATTCCTTCTCTGAGGCTCCTACAGTCCATTTTTGTGTGTGTGTCCATAGCACTTGGGGCTTCTCAGCGGTAAAGAATCCTCCTGCCAATGGAGGAGAAGCAAGACGTGGGTTCAATCCCTGGGTCAGGAAGATCCTCTGGAGGAGGAAACGGCACTTCGCTCCAGTATTCTTGTCAGGAAAACTCCATGGACAGAGGAACCTGGTGGGCTACATTCTAACTCAATGAAACTGTGCCATGCTGTATAGGGCCACCCAAGATGAATGGGTCATGGTGGAGAGTTCTGACAAAACGTGGTCCACTGGAGAAGGGAATCGCAAACCACTTCAGCATTCTTGCCTTAGAGAACCCCATGAACAGTATGAAAAGGCCAAAGGTATGACAATGAAAGATGAACCTCCCAGCTCAGTAGGTGTCCAGTATGCTACTGGAGAAAGTTGAGAGATAGCTCCAGAAGAAATAAAGAGAGTTGGACCATAAAGAAGGCTGAGTGCCAAAGAAATGATGCTTTTGAACTGTGGTGTTGGATAAGACTCTTGAGATCAAATAAGTCAATCCTAAAGGATTAAATATTTATTGGAAGGACTAATGCTGAAGCTGTAACTCCAATGGTTTGACCACTTGATGCAAAGAGATGACTCATTAGAAAAGACCCTCATGTTGGGAAAGATTGAAGGCAGGAGGAGAAGGGGATGACAGAGGATGAGATGGTTGGATGGCATCACCTACTCAATGGACGTGAGTTTGAGCATGTTCTGGGACATGGTGAAGGACAAGGAAGCCTGGCATGCTGCAGTCCATGAGGTCACAAAGAGTCAGACATGACTGAGCAACTGAGCAACAAAAACAATATGTGACTTCTGGACAGTCATTTAACCTCCTCCTTGGACCTCAGTTTCCTCATTAAGTAAGATGATTTATCAGTTCCTATTTAAATTTATGATTTACATTGTAATTCTGTAAGTTTTACAGCCCAGTAGGACCAGGTATAGGAGAGGTATACTTGAGGAGGAGACCAGCAAAAGTGGTCTCTTCAAGCCCAGAGTCTATGGCTTGTCTCTGGGTTCCCAGTACAGTGCTGATTCATTGGAGAGTTTAGAGAATGAATATTCTCTTGTTGACTACCAGATGGAATACATTGGGTAGGAGATTTGAAATGAAGGCCTAAACCAGACAACATGACTATATATTTGAAACTCAAGCTTGAAGCTGAAAAGTACAGCAGTTAAAGAACTGAAAAATATTTCTCAGTTTGTTGTCACTACAGAATGTGGAAAGACATTATTAAGACTACTTTCTTTAAGTAGTTACTTCCAGACAGGCCTAGAAGTAACCATTTCAGTACTATCCATAGAAACACTTCTTGGGAAGACTCAAGTAAAACTACAGAGGAAAATGCTGCTGAACTGGCTACCCCAAAGAATCTGCTCCATTGAATGAGCAGCCATGAGAAAATAAAAGGAAACAGAGGTAAACTATGAGATATTAAAACATATATATAAAAGGATTGACTAAATCAAGACATAGTTTGTTAGCTTAAATCATCAGAAGCTATATAATTCTTCTGATAAGGAGCTGGACCCTTATAAATCAAATTTTTTTCTTTAATAAAAATAAAATTCCATTTACAAATACAAGGCTCCTTTACTTCATTTCAGTTTGGTCTACATTATACTACAAGTTATATATTTTTATGTCATACTTGATAAAAAAAAAATAATACATCATCTGGCATTCATATCAGTGTTACAGTGAGAGGAAGGCTCTGTAGACACTGTGGGTCTGAAAGTCAAAAAGTTACACAGGCTGAATCCTTGTGCAGTTTCTTGAATTGTCTTGATTTTAGTTTCCTGATCTGACAGGGAAAATAAATCCTTCTTTGCTACAAACTGCAAAGAATAGAAAGAATTTTGGATGTTAGTTGCCCAAAAAAGTGATAGACATTATCAAATTACACTAAATGACTAGGGAAGAATAGTGACTAGTAAGATCAGCATGACTAATAAATCAAGAATGTTTTCATCTAAGGGGTGCTATGACAAGCTGGTTCTTGGAGGATGTGGAATTTTGAGGGAAAAAAAATGACAGAGGTGAAGTCTTGCATTCTGAATACAGATAAGCAAGATTGTGGAGGTAAGAAAACAATAGGTGCAGATGATAAAACATTTTAGACTAAACTGGGATGCTAAACTCTAAAATATCTAATGGAGTAAATACGGTCTGCCTTTATAAAATATAATATTTAGAAAATATTCATCATCTTTCACAATTTAAGTACAATGGCATGATTGGAAGTAACAAATCAAATCTTTTCATACTAAACTCGTACAGTTAAAAGCAATTAGATGGGTTACTGACATTTTTAAAGGCCATACAATTTCTTGTGTGTGTGAACAAGATTCCCAAAACCAAAGAACATAAAGAAAATTCTATTAAAAAGCAAGATACTTCTATAAAAATCTGAATAACCTAAAGACAGCAAATGCTACAACTGTGTATATAGGCTTCACTGGTGTGACCTGTGGTTAAGCCAACAGAAGTGCAGGCAGGCCTGGGAGGCTGTGACCTGCTTCATGTACCGGGCAAGTCAGTTATGTAACTCATTTTCTTAATTATGCCCCTTTAGGATGAAAATGAAAAAAAAGTCTGTAGCAAATCTGTTAGGATTGTTAAACAGTGCAATTTTATTCTAAAGGAAATAAATCTTATTAGAGTCCTTATATTAAGTTTCAGATTAAAACATATTTAATTGAATTATACAAAATGAAAAATTAAAGATTCAACACAGACACTTTAATAATGCTCAACAAGGGATCTATTTAGTCACATGTGCTATAAATAAAGTGATATACTGGTGACATTTTATGATAATTTTTAGTAATAAACATTATTGAATGGGACCCAGACTCTTCTAGGCAGTATAGTTTAGGAAGTAAGTAATCAAGACTTGAGGGCTTATGAAACAATAAAAAAGGAAGTAAAAGAAGACCTGAATATTTCCAGAGAAATACATCATTAGGGTGCCTATCTGTTGTCAGGAATATAAACATACAGCTTACATCAATCAGTAACCTCTAGGTTAAAATATAGAGAAATAAACAGAAAAACTCTAACCTGAGCTGAGATATTGTTCCACTAGTGAAAACCTAATGGACAGTGTGCTGACAAGGAAGGAGTCTGGCTTAATGCAAAACAAAAAGCTGCTTCTACTGAGATATTTTTGAAAGAAGCCTGGCTATGCCCTATTTAAATTTTACTTCTGTGGCCTCATGTTTTCCTGACAGAACTGATTCAAGAAGAGGAGCTTTGCTATTAAAAGTCTTACTATGTAGACTTTTATTATTCTGTCTCTGACTTTCCATTAAAAAATGCTTTCTCAAGAAATAAGTCCATATTTAAATATTTAAGTATTCTCAAGGATCAGAAAATATGGGTAAATATTTATTGTGTTTATATTTATGCTATTAGGAAGATAAGCTTGCAAATTTATGTAAACATTATAATTGCCAAATGGGATAAAGCTGAACATACTAAATATACATCCAGTTTAAAATGCCAGTGCCTTTCCTTTCCAAGAAAATAAATATTTCTAAATGTTTCAAATCATGTTTGGGAGAGAGAGGAGTTTCATAAAGATTAGGGAAAAAAAAGCATTAGATAAATAGTTCTAAATAAAACTAAACACCAAATCATAATGTTCATAAGAGAGGAGGAAGAGACATATGATGTTTCCACATATTCATCATTCATTTAAAAGTTCAGCTATGTATTTATTCATTTGACAAACACTTCTGAGTGCTTAATAGGGGATGCCCAGGAAGGCGTGGGGAATATATTGGTGAACAAAGTATAATCCTGGCCTAAGCTCAAGGTCCAGAAGTGAGAGGGTAGATAGAGGAACTGACAAATAGATTTGTTCTTACTAAAAGAAATTATAAGTAGCCAGAATATGGGATGAGGTGAGATGAGGTGAGGTGCACTGAGGAATGGAGGAGAGGATCTGAGAATGGTGGAAGCACTTGTTTTTCAGTTGCTAACTCCTGTCCGACTAGGGACCTCAGGGACTGTAACACATCAGGCTCCTCGGTTTTCCAATGTTTTTCAGTTGCTAACTGCTGTCCGACTAGGGACCTCAGGGACTGTAACACATCAGGCTCCTCGGTTTTCCAATATCCCCCACAGTTTGTGTGAATTCATGTCCACTGAGTCAGTAATGCTATCTAACCATCTCATGCCCTGCTGTGCCCTTCTTCATTTGCCTTCAATCTTTCCCCACATCACCATCTTCTTCAATGAGTTGGCTCTTTGCATCAGGTGGCCAACGTACTGGAGCTTCAGCTTTAGCATCAGTTCTTCCAATGAATATTCAGGGTTGATTTCCTTTAGCATTGACTGGTTTGATCTCTTGAAGTCCAAGGGACTCTCAAGACTCTTCTCCACCATCACAACTGGAAAGCATCAATTTTTCAGCACTCAGTCTTCTTTATGGTCCAACTCTCATATCCATACATGACTACTGGAAAAGTCATGGCTTTGACTATATGGACCTTTGTTGGCAAAGTGAGGTCTCTCTTCTTAAATATGCTGTCTAGGTTCATCATAGCTTTCCTTCCAGGGTCAAGTGTCTTTGAATTTCATGGCTGCAGTCACCGTCCCCAGTGATTTTGGAGCCCAAGAAAATAAAATCTGTCACTGCTTCCACTTTTCCCCCTTCTATTTGCCATGAAGTGATGGGACTGGATGCTATGATCTTAGATTTTTGAATGTTGAGTTTCAAGTCAGTCTTTTCACTCTCCTCTTGACTTTTTCATCAAGAGGCTCTTTAGTTCTCTTTGCTTTCTGCCATAAGGGTGGTGGCATCTGTGTATCTGAGGTTGTTGATATTTCTCCCAGCAATCTTGACCCCAACTTGTGCTTCATCCAGCCCAATGTTCATTCATGTGCATTTTGCATGGTGTACTCTGCATAGAAGTTAAATAAGCAGGGTGACAGTATTCAGCCTTGTAATACTCTTTTCAAAAAATTTGAACCAGTTTGTTGTTCTATGTCCAATTCTAATTGTTGCTTCTTGACCTCTTTCTCAGAGACAGGTAAGGTGGTCTGGTATTCCCATCTCTAGGAATTTTCTGCAGTTTGTTGTCATCCACATAGTGAAAGACTTTAGCATAGTCAATGAAGCAGAAGTAGATGCTTTTCTGGAACTTCTTTGCTTTCTCCATGATCCAACAAATGCTGGCAATTTGATGTCTGGTTCCTCTGCCTCTTTGAAACCCAGCTTGTACATCTGGAAGTTCTCAATTAATGATTTGCTAAAGCCTAGCTCAAAGGATTTTGAGCATTGCCTTGTTAGCACGTAAAAGGAGCACAATTGTATGGTAGTTTGAACATTCTTTTCCACTGCCCTTCTTTGGGACTGGAGTGAAAACTGACATTTTCTGGTCCTGTGGCTACTGTTAAGTTTTCCAAATTTGCTGACATACTGAGTGCAGCACTTTAACAGCATCATCTTTATGATTTTAAATTGCTCTGATGGAATTCCATCACCTCCACTAGCTTTGTTCCTAGTAATGTTTCCTAAGGCCCTCTTGCCTTCACACTCCAGTTTGTCTCACTCTAGGTGAGTGACCAGTCATAGAGTTTATCTTGGTCATTAAGACATTTTTGTATAGTTCTTTGTACTTCTGCCACCTCTTCTTAATATCCTCTGCTTCTTTTAAGTCCTTAATGTTCCTGTCCTTTATCATGCCCATTCTTTCATGAAATGTTCCCTTGATATCTCCAATTTTCTTGATGAGAATCTCTAGTCTTTCCCATTCTTTTGTTTTGCTCTATCTCCTTGCATTGTTCATTTAAGGCCTTCTTATCTCTCCTTGCTATTCTCTGGAACTCTGCATTCAGTTGAATATATCTTTCCTTTTCTCCTTTGCCTTTCACTTCTCTTCTTTACTTATCTATTTGTAAAGCCTCCTTAGCCACTTTGCCCTCTTGTATTCCTTTATCTTTCAGATGGTTTTGGTCAACACCTCCTATACAATGTTACGGACCTCTGTCCATAGTTCTTCTACCAGATCTAATCCGCTAAAAATATTCATCACTTCCAGTGTATAAATCATAAGGGATTTGATTTAGGTCAAACCAGAATGGCCTATTGTTTTTCCCTACTTTCTTCAATTTGAGTATGAATTTGGCAACAAGGAGTTCATGATCTGAGCCACAGTCAGCTCCCAGCCTTGTTTTTGCTGACTGTATAGAGCTTCTCTCCATTTTTGGCTGCGAAGACCATAATCAATCTGATTTATTTACTGGCCATGTGGCGATGTCCATTTGTAGAGTTGTCTCTTGTGTTGGAAAAGGGTGTTCACTAGATATAATCAGTGTGTTCTCTTAACAAATCTCTATTAGTCTTTGTCCTGCTTCATTTTGTACTCCAAGGCAAAATTTGCCTGTTATTCCAGGTATCTCTTGATTTCCTACTTTTAAATTACAATCCCCTAAGATGAAAAGGACATATATTTTTGGTGTTAGTTCTAGAAGGTCTTGTAGGTCTTAATAGAACCCATCAACATCAGCTTCTTCGGCAACAGTGGTTGGGACAAGCATGTGTGCATGCTATGTTACTTCAGTCATGTCCAACTCTTTACAACCTCATGGACTATAGCCTGCCAGGCTCCACTGTCCATGGGATTTTCCAGGCAAGAATACTGGAGTGGGTTGCCATTTTCTCCTCCAGGGGATCTTTTTGATCCAGGGATCAAATCCAAGTCTCTTATGTCTCTTGCATTGGCAGGCAGGTTTTTTACCACTAGCATCAACTTCAGCTTCTTTGGCATCAGTGGTTGGGACACAGACTTGGATTACTCTGAGGTTCAATGGTTTGCCTTGGAAAGAAACCACGATCATTCTGTTGTTTTTTAAGCCTGCACCCAAGTACTGCATTTCAGACTCTTTTGTTGACTACGAGGGCGACTCCATTTCTTCTACAGGATTCTTGCCCACAGTAATAGATATAATGCTCATCTGAGTTAAATTCACCCATTGTCTTCCCTTTTAGTTCCCTGATTCCTAAGATTTTGATGTTCAATCTTGCCATCTCCTTCTGGACCATGTCCAATTCACCTTGATTCATGGACCTAACATTCCAAGTTCCTATGCAGTATTGTTCTTTATAGCATCAAACTTTACTTTCACCCTAGACACATTTACAACTGAGTGTTTCCACTTTGGCCCATCCTCTTCATTCTTTCTGGAGCTAGTTGTAATTGTCCTCTGCTCTTCCCCAGTAGAATATTGGACACCTTCTGACCTGGTGGGCTCATCTTCTGGTGTCATATCTTTTTGCCTTTTCTTACTGTACATGGGGTACTCCAGGCAAGGTTACTGGAGTGGTTTGCCATCTCCTCCTCTAGTGGACCACATTTTCTAAGAACTGTTCACCATGAACCATCCAACTTGGGTGGCCCTGTACATTATGGCTCATACCTTCACTGAATCATGCAAGTCCCTTCCCCAGGATATGTGATCCATGAAGGGAGGGGTGGGTGAACGGGGGTGGGGGTGGGTTCTAAACAATAGACTTTCAGTATATAATCACAGAGGCTCAGATTAGCATGAAAACCCCTATTTCATCACTTAGAATCCAATCATAACCTATAAACTCATACAGACAATAAAGAAATTATCTTGCTAAAAAGACACCTTTTCATTTTAGTAAAGATAAACCTGAAGTAGCTTCCCAAAGTTTTTTCCTAACTCAGTCACTTCTCAAGATTGTTTTCTTCGAGTTATGGTCTCTCTACATTTTACATGAACACCTCTGCCACATTTATAGTTTCAGCAGTCATAAGTGCTGGTCTCAGTGGATCCTGAAATACTTTGGTCTGAACAGCAGATATGATAGAGTGGAAGGCACAGTGCGAGCACAACATTTGGGGGAGCAACTTTGACCCTACTTTGATTCTACTCTTGGATACAACCCATCCATGTTAAGAGACATTTTCAAGCATGACCCCTAGACTCCAGGATCTTTCTATAATTCTCTGTTGTTTATGTTTTTTCCATTAAACTAAAGGCCTTGTTGTGAAGACTTCCCACTGAGGATAGCTGGGAGATGTTTGGGTCTGAAGTGTAGGTGGATGAAAGCTATAAAGCACTGAGGGACAAGCAGCAATACTGCTTAGGAAAGGACAGTTCCTCTTATCTTTTCCCAGAAACATTTCTAAGGCTTCTGGGGAATAAGACAGCCTTGCAGAGATATTTATAATAGCAAAAATATAACCATTTAGTTTTTCAATCACGAATGACAGCAAATCTAAAAACAAGAGTAGAAAATAAAAATGAAACTATATTCTCTTACCATAGTATGTAAGATACTCTGCTGTGTGTAAAAATGTCAATGACACCAGAACATTGAAAATCCAATTTATTCCAGATGAACATGCATTTCCTGTGCTTCTTGCCCAAAGGGGATATATTTCAGAATTCACAGTCCAAGGCATTGGTCCCATTCCTGAGAAGTATAAAATGAAGAATTTCAGTAAAGTAGCATGTAAGGAATTTAAAAGAGTAGCTTGTCTTGTCTAAATAGAGACAATTTAATTAAAATAACAATTACAACAACAGAGTCTTTGTTTACCAGGTGCGAAGAAAATAAGATATAAAATAAGGCCCAGAAGTGCAGTCCAGGAGTACGGAGTAGGGCAGAAATTGTAAGCCCAAAATATTTCTTCTGTTTTGAATTTGGTTTCATTTTCACACCTGAAAAGTAAGGCAAGATAAATATTAACTTAGGGTGTTAGGTTATAGTTGCAGAAATTCAATGTATTATCTAGAATGCATTTATAGTTCCTTAATTTCATTAAGGAAAAGAAACCAAGATGTTTCTCTAAAAAATTTTTTTAAAGGAGGATTATATATGTAAGCTGACATGAAACTTTTTAGAGCTGAATGTAATTCAAGAACAACACATTGTACATACAACTGAGTAACAAAAAAATAATCTGAATGAAAAATGGGCAGAGGATCATAAGAGACATTTTTCAAAAGAAGACAAACAGATGGTCAGTCAGTTTGTTAGTTTAGCCACTCAGGTGTGTCCGACTTTTTGCAATCCCATGGCCTGCAGCATGCCAGGCTTCCCTGTCCATCACCAACTCCCGGAGCTTGTTCAAACTCATGTCTGAGTCGGTGATGCCATTCATCCATCTCATCCTGTCTTCCCCTTCTCCTCCTGCCTTCAATCTTTCCCAGTATCAGGGTCTTTTTAATGAGTCAGTTCTTTGCATCAGGTGGCCAAAGTATTGGAGTTTAAGCTTCAGCATCAGTCCTTCCAATGAATATTCAGGACTGGTTACCTTTAGGATGGACTGGTTGGATCTCCTTGCTGTCCAAGGGACTCTCAAGAGTCTTCTCCAACACCACAGTTCAAAAGCATCAATTCTTTGGTCCTCAGCTTTCTTTATTGTCCAACTCACACATCCATACATGACTACTGGAAAAATCATAGCTTTGACTATATGGACCTTTGTGAGCAAAGTAATGTCTCTGCTTTTTAATATACTGTCTAGGTTGGTCATAACTTTTCTTCAAAGGAGTACATGTCTTTTAATTTCATGGCTGCAGTCACAATCTGCAGTGATTTTGGAGGCCAAGAAAATAAATTCTGTCACTGTTTCCATTGTTTCTCCATCTATTTGACATGAAGTGATGGGACTGAATGCCATGATCTTTGTTTTTTGAATATTTGAGTTTTAAGCCAGCTTTTTCACTCTCCTCTTTCACCTTCATCAAGAGGCTCTTCAGTTCCTCTTCACTTTCAGCCATAAGGGTGGTGTCATCTGCATATCTGAGATTATTGACATTTCTCTCTGCAATATGGATTCCAGCTTGTGCTTCATCCAGCCCAGAATTTCACATGATATACTCTGAATATAAGTTAAATAAGCAAGGTGACACTATGCAGCCTTGACGTACTCCTTTCCCAATTTGGAACCAGCCCATTGTTCCATGTCTGGTTCAACTGTTGCTTCTTGACCTGCATACAGATTTCTCAGGAGGCAAGTAAGGTGGTCTAGTATTCCCATCTCTTTACCAATTTTCCACAGTTTGTTGTGATTCACACAAAGACTTTAGTGAAGTCAATGTTTTTTCTGGAATTCTCTTGCTTTTCCTATGATTCAACAGATGTTGGCAATCTGATCTCTGGTTCTTCTGCCTTTCCTAAATTCAGCTTGAACATCTGGAAGTTCACAGTTCACATGTTGCTGAAGCCTGGCTTGGAGAATTTTGAGCATTACTTTACTAGCGTGTGAGTTGAGCACAATTGTGCAGTAGTTTGAATAGTCTTTGGCATTGCCTTTCTTTGGGATTAGAATGAAAACTGACCTTTTCCAGTCCTGTGGCCACTGATGAGTTTTTCAAATTTGCTGGCATACTGAGTGCAGCACATTCACAGCATCATCTCTCAGGATTTGAAATAGCTCAGCTGGAATTCCATCACATCTACTAGCTTTGTTCATAGTGATGCTTCCTAAGGCCCACTTGACTTCACATTCCAGGATGTCTGACTCTATGTGATCACACCACCATGGTTATCTGGATCAATAAAATCATTTTTGTATAGTTCTTCTGTGCATTCTTGTCACCTCTCCTTAATATCTTCTGTTTCTATTATGTCTACTGTTTCTGTCCTTTATGTGCCCATCTTTGCATGAAATGTTCCCTTGGTATCTCTAATCTTCTTGAAGAGATCTCTAGTCTTTCCCATTCTATTGTTTTCCTCTATTTCTTTGATTGATCACTGAGGAAGGCTTTCTTATCTCTCCTTGCTATTCTTTGGAACTCTGTATTCAGATGGGTATATCTTTCCTTTTTCCTTTGTCTTCACTTCTCTTCTTTTCTCAGCTATTTGTAAGGCCTCCTCAGACAACCATTTTCCCTTTTTGAATTTCTCCTTCTTGGGGATAATTTTGATTATCACCTCCTGTACAGTGATATGAACCTCCATCCATAGTTCTTCAGGTACTGTATCAGATATAATCCCTTGAATCTATTTGTTACTCCCACTGTATAATCCTAAGGGATTTGATTTAGGTCATACCTGAATATTCTAGTGGTTTCCCCTACTTTCTTCAATTTAAATCTAAATTTTGCAATAAGGTGTTTATGATCTGAGCGGCAATCAGCTCCTGGTCTTGTTTTTGCTGACTGTATAGAACTTCTCCATCTTTGGTTACAAAGAATATAATCAATCTGATTTCAGTATGGATGGTACACATGGGCAACAAGTTCATGAAAAGATGCCCAGCATCACTATTTATCTGAGATATGTGAATCAAAACCACAACGAGATACTGCCTCATATTTGGCAGAATAACTATCATCAATAAGACAAGAAATAAAAAGTGTTGGCAAGAGAGAACGCTTGTGCATTGTTGGTGTGTATATAAATTGGTGCAGCAGTATGGTAACAGTATCAAGATTCTTTAAAAACTTAAAAATGAAACTACCATACAATCCAGCAATTCTACTTCTGGGTATTTATCCAGAGTAAACAAAAACGCTAACTTGAAAAAAATATCTGCTCCATCCTGTTCACCTCAGCATTATCTTCAGTAGCCAAGATTGTGGAAACAACCTAAGTGTTTGTCAATAGATGAATGGATAAAGAAAAATGTGGTGTGTGTGTACACACACATGCACATAGACACACACACATACATATAGTATATACATATATATAGTCAGTTCAGTTGCTCAGTTATGTCCAACTCTTTGCATTCCCGTGGGCTGCAGTATGCCAGGCTTTGCTGTCCATCACCAACTCCAAGAGCTTGTTCAAACTCATTTCAATCAAGTCGGTGATGCCATCCATCCATCTCATCCTCTGTCTTCCCCTTATTCTCCTGCCTTCAATCTTTCCCAGCATCAGGGGCTTTTTAATGAATCAGTTCTTCGTATCAGGTGGCCAAAGTATTGGAGTTTCAGCTTCAGCATCAGTCCTTCCAGTGAATATTCAGTGTTGATTTCCTTTAGGATTGACTAATTTGATCTCCTTGCTGTCCAAGGGACTTTCAAGAGTTTTCTCCAACACCACAGTTCAAAAGCATCAATTCTTTGGTCCTCCAAAGAATTTTTTGGAGAATCTTTCTTTATTGTCTAACTCACACATCCATACATGACTACTGGAAAAATCATAGCTTTGACTATATGGACCTTTGTGAGCAAAGTAATGTCTCTGCTTTTTAATATGCTGTCTAGGTTGGTCATAGCTTTTCTTCCAAAGAGGGAGCATCTTTTAATTTCATGGCTGCAGTCACCATCTGCAGCGATTTTGGACCCCAAGAAAATAAAGTCTGTTATTGTTTCCATTATCTGCCATGAAGTGATACTCAGTCTTTCCATTACATTCAAGACAACATGGATGGACCTTGAGAACATTATGCTTAGTGAAATAAACCAGAAAAAGACAAATACCATATGATCTCATTTGTATATGTAATCTTAAAAAAAAAATGAGGAGCTCATGGATACAGAGAACAGATCGGTGGTCGTCAGGAGTGGGAAATAGTGTGGAGTGAAATGGGCCAAAAGACACGGACTTCTGGTTATAAAATAAAAAGTCATGAGGAGGTAGTGTGTGGCATGGCTGTAGTTGTTGTTCAGTCATTAAGTCGTGTCTGACTCTGTAACTCCACGGATGGCAGCATGCCCGTCTTCCCCATCCTTCACTATCTCCCTGAGTTTCCTCAAACTCATGTCTATTCAGTCAGCGATGCCATCCAACCATCTCATCCTCTGTTGTCCCCTTCTCCTTTTGCCCTCAATCTTTCCCAGCATTAAGGTCTTTTCCAATGATTTGGTTCTTTGTATCAGGTGGCCAAAGTGTGGCATGGTAGCCATAGTTAATAATACTGTATTGCATAGAGTAGATCTTAAAAGTTCTTAAGAAAAAAAATTATGAATATGGGTAGAGATGGATGTTATCTAGACTTATTGTGGTGATCACTTCCCAGTATACCTTAATGTTGAATCATTATATTGTACTCCTGAAACTAATATAATGTTATATATGTAAATTATACCTTAAAAAAGACCATTGTGTTTCATATCCATTTCAAATATCAGACATAATTTCTAGTTAGTCTTTGAGGGCTGCAGTAACATTTTAAAAAGCACTGAAAGTCAGTATGTTGTAAAGCTTTAGATTTTGAAGGGCAAAAATTCAAATTCCAGAACCAGAATATTTCATTTGTAAAATGGGGGAAAATGCCTTACTGGTAATTTTAAGGATTAGAAGGATCACCTGTAAAGGGGTGATAAGGGAGTATGGGCAGGGAGCAATGCTTATATCTTATTTAAAATAACTCTTTACCTTCCTGCTACACGTACTTGCTTCTCTAGCAGGCACTCTCTGCTGACTTTGCATCTGAAGACCTGAGCAACCTGAAAAACATTCTTCTACTGTTATTTCTTATGCTATTGTTCTATCTCCATCAATCTCTATTTTTGAACCTTGACATCTAAGCTCTGTCCTTATTGCTGTGTTTATGACCTCCATCATAACACCCTGTCTTGATGCCTGGTCAGTTATCTTTTCCACCGCTCTCATCCTCTGCCATATTCATTTATGTTTATTTCTGGCCCATCTGATACCTTAGCTTCAGAGTTCCTTACTTAACCTTTGAAACTGTGGAAAGGGCATTATAAGTAGCTTGACTATTTTACTTCAGGGTCTCAAACGTACCTCATTCCTTTTGATGATAAGCATGTTATTTATTTCTAGTACCCAAATCACATCTTTAGACTCTCGATTCCTTTCAGTATTCAGTTACATCATTGTTCAACTCAGACCATGCCAATATCGTCTTTACTGACGTCTAGAATCCATCTTTCATTCTTCCATGCTTGCCTGTCATTCTCATAGTTTCAGTTCCCAACTCTGTGCAGGACCATTAACTTCCTTTAATAACCACTTTTTAGAAGTTGCATAAAATTATGAAACCATCCTGCTGACATCTATTAAAAGTTCATGCTATTTCTCCTCAGATGGGTTCCTAATAATGATGATGATGATGATTTACTGTCTTCTCTGTTGAATTTTCTGCTTATTTTAGAGTAAACATAGAATAAACTTTTGGTCAACTGTTGCCTCAATTAATTAAAATACTTCTTACTATCCTCTAGTCTTGAAATCTTTCCCACCTTTCCTGGGTTTGAAGAACTTGCCTCCATTTTCATAAAAATTGAAGACTTTCCACGTGAATTCCCTCAATTTTTCTCTGTTGGACCTTTACTTTTATCTTATTTCAGATTCTTCTCCTACTTTGAATGGTAACATGTCTCTTGCCTGTTCTAAGGACAGACCTTCCTATTAGTGGTTCTACATTTGCTTCTGTTTCCTCTACAGTATGTTCCGTCAGTAGTCAGTTCTCTTTATGCCATCTTTAGTTTCTTCCTACTTGAGCCTACCCTTCTATTTACAACACACAAAAATTACTCCTATTAAAATCTTTCGTCCCTTTCATATTACTACTACTAGCTCATCTGAAATTACAAAGTAGTTTACAGTAGTGAGGTCCTCATCCACAGACACTCCCCTGATTTTTACTCACGCCCTATTTTCTCTGAATTGTTCACCCCAAACTGATGGCCTCTTAATCCTCAACTATAATTACCTTGCCTTAATTCTGAGGCTCTTTGATTACCCTGTGGTAGTTGATATTGCTGAAAACCCTCCTGCCTTCTCTTTCCCCTTTACTTTTATATCAATATATCCATCTCAACTCTCTGATGTATTTGTCTTCATTGCCTTTTAAAATGCCTCTTCCTCCCCTCAGCCTCTAAATACAGATGTTCTCGCAGGTTCTGGTTTGGGGTTTATACCTTCTCCCTTAATCATTTCATCTAATTTTAGGGATTTTGATATCCACTTAAATGCTCACTTACAGGGAACCTAGCCTTGACCTTTTCCTCAAGCTCCATTAATTGAATTTACATATGTGCTGAACATCCATATCTAGATTTCCTGCCAAGACTACAGTGGAATGCATTATCTTCTACAGGAGGTAGAGTGAAGCTATTATGAGTTCATATCATAACTCTACCACTTATAAGCTATGCTCATTCATTCAAACATTTATATAGTGAACACTTTTTTATGTGTCAGATATTGGAGATATGCTATGCTATGCTATGCTAAGTCACTTCAGTCGTGTCCGACTCTGTGCGACCCCATAGATGGCAGCCCACCAGGCTCCCCCGTCCCTGGGATTCTCCAGGCAAGAACACTGGAGTGGGTTGCCATTTCCTTCTCCAATGCGTGAAAGTGAAAAGTGAAAGTGAAGTCACACAGTCGTGTCCAACTCTTAGCGACCCCATGGATTGCAGCCAACAGGCTCCTCCATCCATGGGATTTTCCAAGCAAGAGTACTGGAGTGGGGTGCCATTGCCTTATCCGATTAGAGATATAGTTATAAACAAAATAACAACCCTTTGTATTTGTGGAAACTAGAGTTTAGTGAGTACAGGTACAGTCATGTTTTCTGATCTTTAAAACAGGAGAAAAGACTATTATCATAGGCTGTTGGCAACATTAAATGTGATGATGCATATTGAGTGCCAACCACACTACCTGGCATGTAGTAAATGCACAATACATATTATTTTAATAGTGCCTCTCATGACATTTCTCTGAGTTGAAACAGAGTTGAAATTAGTTAAAATCATCAGTTTTTCTTATCCATCTCTCTTTAAATTCTCTACACTTTTGAAAGTGAAAGTTGCTCAGTTGTGTCTGACTCTTTGCAACCCAATGGACTATATAGTCCACAGACTTCTCCAGGCCAGAATACTGGAGTGGTAGCCTTTCCTTTTTCCACACTATCTTCCCAACTGAGGGATCAAACCCAGGTCTCCCACATTGCAAGCAGATCTTTTTACTAGCTGAGCCACCAGGGAAGCAAAAGTAAAGAAGGGTGGCTAAGAGAATGAACTCTGGGACTGACATCCTACTTTCAAAATCTATATGAGGACACTCAGATTTGAAGCTCATATGTATGTGATCTAGGCACTTAACTTCTAAAAGTCTGCGTCCTCACCCGCGAAATAAGGATTTTCCTGGTAGCTATGTCAGAGATATTTTGAGGCATGTGTGAGTTAATATATGCAATGAATTTTGCAAGAAATCACAATTATCTTTCCTAGACATAATTTTTTGAATTTGACTCTTCCTTTCTATTTTCATTCATACCAACTTAATTCAGACTCTGGAGTGTTTGTTTCGCCAACTGTATCTGGCTGTGGCAGACCTTAGTATAGGGCCTTTATGAGTCTCTACCTGTGTATTTCCTGATGTTCATGCTTGTGGGTCATCCTCTCTCCTTAAGTGTGGGGGTGACCTTTGATTTGTTGGCTAAAAACCAACAGAATGTGGTAAAAGTGACAGGACATATGTAATTAAGATTATAGTGCTATTTAGCTGAAGTCTCTCATTTCCTTGTTGGCTCTGAAAAAGCAACATTTCAATGCCAGTATTGAAATGCTCATGGCAGGAGCTGAGAGAAATCGTTAGGAGCTGCGGATAGCCTTTGGTTAACAGCTGGCAAGAAACAAGAGTCATTAGTACAAAAGCTACAGAATTCTGCTAGCAAGAGCTAATCCTTTCCTAACTGAGCTGCAGATGAAACTACAGACCCAGCCAACATTGACTGTAACCTTGTGAGACCCTAAGCAGAAGACCTAGCTAAGCTATGCCTAGACTCCTGATCCATAGAAACTGATATCACACATGTGGGTTGCTTAAAGCTGCTAACCTAATATTGTGGTAAGACTGTTTTTCAGCAATAGAAAACAAATAGAGTCTCAATTATTTTTCCTGCTTTTCACATTACTTTCTTCAAAGTACTAATCCACCAAGCTGAGCTCTTTAGAGTATTGTTCATGCCACCTCACAGCTTAAAACACATCATCCTCCTTATTCCAAATGCCCATGAAATGCAGCCTGCAAAATTTGGCTGTAGCTTACCTTATCTTGTGAGGGCTTCCTTGGTGGCTCATTGGTAAAGAATCTGCCTGTGATGCAGACTAGGGATTGATTGCTGGATCAGGAAGATTCCCTGAAGAAGGGAATGGCTACCTACTCCAGTATTCTTGCCTGGGAAATCCCATGGGCAGAGGAGCCTGGTAGGCTACAGTCCCTTGGGTAGCAAGAGTCAGACATGACCTAGCAACTAAACCACCACCACCACCACCAAACCTTGAGGGATGAATGATTAGAAGAGGAGAGTATGACCTCAGGGAAGCTGGTGACTCCCTTCCCTTCATGTATTCTGTACTGTGTACACAATCCTTTTCTCCAGCTAAACTAGACTACTTATTTTCCGAACCTACCTTCCAGACTCAGCATCTTGTACTCATGCCATTTCTTCTAATGAAAGGCAAATTCTCACTCCTGATTTCTACTATCAGAATCTACCTAGCCCTCAAGGCTAGTACAGATGCCACCCATTCACCTGTCTGAAATATTCTTCCTCCTCTCAGTGCCTTTTCATTTTCCTCATCTATACCCACTGCAGTGTTCTTGCCTGGAGAATCCCAGGGGTGGGGGAGCCTGGTGGGCTGCCGTCATGGGGTCGCACAGAGTCGGACATGACTGAAGCGACTTAGCAGCAGCATACTGTTATCACATAGTGCTTTGTATTATGCTATCTGAATGTACTCCCTCTTCTACCATCCTGAGCTCTCATCCCAGGCAGCACAGCACAAAAGTTAAGTACACAGGGTCTAGCATCCGGCTGCACAGTTCAGTATCTCAGTTCTGCCACTTACCCACTGTTTACCTTTGGGAAAGTTACCTTGGTTTTATAATCTGTAAAATGTATATGTGTGTGCTAAGTCACTCAGTCATGTCTGACTCTTTGTGACTCTATGGGCTACAGCCCACCAGGCTCTTCTGTCCATGGGATTCTCCAGGCAAAAAATACTGGAGAGGGTTGACATGCCCTCCTCCAGGGGATCTTCCCAACCCAGGGATCAAATCTGAGTCTTATGTCTCCTGCATTGGCAGGCAGGTTCTTTACAACTAGCATCATCTGGGAAGCCCATTTGTAAAGTAAGAGTCCTTAACAATAGACTTGTTACAAAGATTGATTGCTCAAATTAATTGACAAAGAAAGCAATTTATCTGTTTGCCAAAGAATAGTCATTTTTGTATTCCCCTCCCTTTAAAAAATCTCAACCACTAGTCTATACTGGAACTCTGTATAGAGAACAGTGGTCATTGAATGATGAAGCTTTCACATTTGTTTAATGATGAGCAGTAAACAGCATTAGCAATCCCCTGTTCAGTAATCCTCCACTTTCACTTCCCACCAGTCAAATAATATTTTGGCTTATGAAGATCTTAAAATGAGAGAATATGATAGAAAGTGGGAGGGGGAGGGGAATGATGGGAGAAAGGGAAGGAGGAGAAGGAAAGGGAAAAGACAGATTGCTGAGGACAAAAATACAAATAATCAGATCACTAAAATTCACTGAAAAACTCTATTCACTATTTACAACTCATTATTATCAAAGTTCCTTGTATGATTGCTTGCTGAACAATGGAAAGCAGGATCTTTTCAGGTAGACTCTTGCTTGCTGTGATGTGGCTTTCAACCATCTGGACACACACATTTATACACATAAAAGGCCAACTCCTCTTCATTCTCATGCTGATTTTAGGAAAGCGCTGCAGGCATGGACCTGGCAGAGTTACTTACCCAGCAATACGCAGACAGCTAATGACTAAGAATGTGACATCATACATGACCTTCAAAATATAAACACTAGAAATTCCAACTAAAAAATAAAAGTGTATATTCCAAGTGTTATTGCAAAATACCCTCACGCTTTCCTGGCTTAGTGACTGCTGGTGGAAGAACACAATGCTCTGGGGAAAGAACAAAAGTACTTTGACATAAGTGTGTGGGTTGGGATTAGAAAGAGTCATGCTCTCTGATGAGGCACCTTCTCATCACATCCTAGAGCAAAACCAGAAAATAATTGCAATAATAGTAGCTGAGAAGAGAGTGAACAAAGTGCAGTGAACAAAGAAGAATCATATGCAAGCAAGCAAAATGGTCTCATTTTGGTGGAGTGAGAGAACTACTCTTTGCTAGCAGACTAGACTAAGACTTGATATGTAGATAAGAACAAAAAAGATTAGTTTCCTGTTCCAGCAGTGACGTCCACAGTGCTTCCCTTAATAATGCATCTAGAAATTAACAGCTTTCTTTGAAGGTAGAACAATTCTCGCTTGCCTACTCAACACCTACTCCAAAATCAGTTCATACGTAGAGCTATTTCTGCCTATTTTTTGGTGTTATTTCTCCATCACATCTCTAAACAGTTTTAAACCAAAGAAATAACCAAAGGAACTAGGTGGTGTAATTTGCTCTTGCCACAATTAGCCATACATAACTTATTCCTTGCTTCCTACACAGTACATGCTTTTTGTATTGTTCCTTTATTCAGTATGATGAAATTATTTATGTGCTTCATGTTCATGCATGGGGGATGGAAGAAAATATGACTTGTTTTTATAGCACAAAACTTCAAATTTTATCTTTCCAATCTTAATCACTGAGAAATCTACAGAATTTTGCCACCTTCCCAGAAGAGTTTATGAAAGACTTAGGGTTTTGGATTTTCTGTATGGCTCAGGAAATTCAAACAGGGGCTCTGTATCAACATAGAGGAGTGGGATGGAGAGGGAGATGGGAGGGAGGTTCAAAAGGGAGGGGATATTTGTATACCTATGGCTGATTCATGTTGAGATTTGACAGAGAGTAACAAAATTCTGTAAAGCAATTATCCTTTAATTAAAAGGAAATAAATTTTTTTTAAAAGATGGGGTTTTGGAGAAAGGAAGGAATAGTTTACTAGAATTTTGTGACACAGCTACCATTCTTCTACTGGCTTACTGCACAGGCTTCACTTGTCAATTCATTACTGTGAAGTGTTAGGGAAGCAAGATTTCATCTCCAATTCCTGACGCAGAACTGTGATTTCTTTAAAGAAGATCATTAAGCTATCACCTCAAAACCAAATGGATACTGCTAAGGGTTAAATCTCATAGTTCTTTATAGGAATTTATGGTCTGATTACACATGGTTATAGTCTAATGGTGGTGGTAGAGAGGTACCTAGAAAAGGACAGAGTACCTCCCCAGGAAAGGGCATTTTCACTTTTGTCTGGGAAGAAATAAACACAGTGTCAATCAACCAGAGGACTAGGATGATATAAATCTACAAGTACCCTTAGCCATGAGAAATTTTGATTTTGGGGCATCCAATCAGAAAAAATTACTTTAACAAACTTGAATCATTACTCCTCAGACAGTGTAACTTCTGTTTACTAGTATAATTCCTACATAATAGACTAACATGAAACAAACTTTTGCCAAGTCTGGCAATACAGCATTTAAACTGTAAAATGTGTCGAGTTCAACAATTTTAGAAAAGTATAGCTCCTGGCATGTAGTATGCAGACCATGGTGAACATCTTGGTCTTGGATTATTCTCTATAGTCAAGCCTTTCCCCCTATTTTCATGTTTCATATTTTTCTTACATAAAGGTAAGTTGAAAAAAAAATCATCTATTATCTTTTGTTAATTACTGTTGTTTTCTTTTAAAAATAAAACCTTTAGAATTATTGAGATGATTAAACACAGACATGGGTAAATTTCAAAAGCACTAGAAATTTAGAGCTAAAGCCATTTCTAAAAATGAATCAATAAAGTTTTATTTATATATAAATCACTGTACAGTTGTGAGAGCTGGACTATAAAGAATGAAGAACATCAAAAAATTGATGCCTTTGAACTGTGGTGCTGGAGAAGACTCCTGAAATTCCCTTGGACTGCTAGGAGATCAAAGCAGGTGATCTTAAGGAAGATCAACCCTGAATATTCACTGGAAGGACTGAAGCTAAAGCTGAAGCTCCAGTATTTAGATCATCTGATGCAAACAGACAACTCACTGGAAAAGTCCCTAATGCTAGGAAAGACTGAGGGCAGAAGGAGAAGAGGGTGTCAGAGGATGAGATGAGATGGCTGGACAGCATCACCGATGGAATGAACATGAACTTGGGCAAACTCTGGGAGATGCTGAAGGACAGGGAGGCCTGTGTGCTGCAGCCCATGGGGTTGCAGGGAGTTGGACATGACTATGTGACTGAATAACAACAACAACACTGAATCTAAGCCATATACCAGTATGTTGGCTAGCTTATATGCCCTAATATGGGGAAAAGATGGACAGAATATGAGTGGGCAAACAAATGAAAATAATAGCAATACTTAAAGCTGATGAAGATTCAGTGATATTGGTATAGTCTTTAATTCTGGTAAGAGTTTAACTTGGTGTAACTTCCTTTTGGTTTCCCTGGTGGCTCAGATGGTAAAGCATCTGCCTACAATGTGGGAGACCTGGGTTCAATCCCTGGGTCAGGAAGATCTCCTGGAGAAGGAAATGGCACCCCACTCCAGTGTTCTTGCCTGGAAAATCCCATGGACGGAGGAGCCTGGTAGGCTACTGTCCATGGGGTCACAAAGAGTTTGACACAACAGAGCGACTTCACTTCACTTCAACTTCCTCTTGGAATGAATCTGGCAGTTTTACATAAGAATATTCAAGGCTGTAAATTGTCACCCTGTTTATTTAACTTATATGCAGAGTACATCATGAAAAACGCTGGACTGGAAGAAACACAAGCTGGAATCAAGATTGCCGGGAGAAATATCAATCACCTCAGATATGCAGATGACACCACCCTTATGGCAGAAAGTGAAGAGGAACTCAAAAGCCTCTTGATGAAAGTCAAAGTGGAGAGTGAAAAAGTTGGCTTAAAGCTCAACATTCAGAAAACGAAGATCATGGCATCCGGTCCCATCACTTCATGGGAAACAGATGGGGAAACAGTGGAAACAGTGTCAGACTTTATTTTTTGGGGCTCCAAAATCACTACAGATGGTGACTGCAGCCATGAAATTAAAAGATGCTTACTCCTTGGAAGGAAAGTTATGACCAACCTAGATAGCATATTCAAAAGCAGAGACATTACTTTGCCAACAAAGGTTCATCTAGTCAAGGCTATGGTTTTTCCTGTGGTCATGTATGGATGTGAGAGTTGGACCGGACTGTGAAGAAGGCTGAGTGCCGAAGAATTGATGCTTTTGAACTGTGGTGTTGGAGAAGACTCTTGAGAGTCCCTTGGACTGCAAGGAGATCCAACCAGTCCATTCTGAAGGAGATCAGCCCTGGGATTTCTTTGGAAGGAATGATGCTAAAGCTGAAACTCCAGTACTTTGGCCACCTCATGTGAAGAGTTGACTCATTGGAAAAGACTCTGATGGTGGGAGGGATTGGGGGCAAGAGGAGAAGGGGACGACAGATAATGAGATGGCTGGATGGCATCACTGACTCGATGGACGTGAGTCTGAGTGAACTCTGGGAGTCGGTGATGGACAGGAAGGCCTGGCGTGCTATGGTTCATGGGGTCGCAAAGAGTCGGACACGACTCAGCGAATGATCTGATCTGAATTCATACCCAATTATTCCTGACCCAAAGTGTCATTCCTGAAATGTATCCTTAGGAAATCATCTAAATGGAAAAATATTGTATGCTGGAAGATACACTGTCACTGTACTTTTATTTATCACAGGCATAAAATAGTTAAATAATTAGAAATAATGAAGATATTTCTTCATTATTCTTCACTACATTCATTATTCTTCATTCTTTCTTTATATTTTTTCACTACAATGGAGGATAGTTAAGTCAATTAGGGTACCACAGCTGAATAGAATAAAGGAGCTATTAAAATAATAGTTATAAGTTAGGGCAAGACACAGAGGATGGTCTGGGTTTGAAGACTGGTCAAAATGTCTTAGATTTGACTTCAGTTACTTTCATTTTGGTATCAAATTGGCAAACAGTACAATGGATAGTACAATTATGGACACAAATAAGAGGACATGGTCCCTGGTTGCCTCTCTGTTCCTCCCAGCCATGTCTCTGACGTTCTGCAGTGACTGTAAAGAATCACCAAGTCAGAGGAGCCCTCAACTCTGCCTTGGAGAGAGTTCTCATCAGCTTCAAGGTTCAACCCCATTTCATGTAAGAAAATTTCTTCACTGTATTACTTAATAAGAAAATACTTCACCATTCCTTTTCTTACTGCATCATCACACCTACAGCCAGCCCTGTTGTGGTGTACTTTGTAAAGATTACCTGGAATCTTTACATGTGGAAACATGGAAAATGCCATGAAATTGGCAGTGTGGGGACATCAAACTCAAAATATTATCTAGAATATAAGGTTATGTGGGTAGGACTAAATGGAAGAATGGATAATTGAGGGGAAAGTACATCTACTAAGATGATGATTGTTTTCACTTTTGAATTCATAGTTCAAAACTTTAGTGACTCATAGGACAAAAGATCAGAGGCTGCAACAGGCACAGGAGCAGCTGAGAGGAGCTACCCCACATCAGGGGTCGGGGGCAGCGGCCGAGAGGAGCTACTCTGCTTCCAAGGTAAGAAGCAGCGGCTATGCTTTGCACATCCAAAGTAAGAGAAACCCAAGTAAGACGGTAGGCGCTGAGAGAGGGTGTCAGAGGGCACACAGACTGAAACCACAACCACAGACAACTAGCCAATCTGATCACACAGACCACAGCTTTGTCTAACTCAAGGAAGCCACGCCGTATAGGGCCACTCAAGATGGACGGGTCATGGTGGAGAGGAACGACAGACTGTGGTAAATTGGAGAAGTGAATGGCAAACCACTTCAGTATTCTTGCCTTGAAAACCCTATGAACAGTATGAAAAGGCAAAAAGATAGGACACTGAAAGATGAACTCCCCAGGTCGGTAGGTGCCCAGTACGCTACTGGAGATCAGTGGAGAAGTAACTCCAGAAAGAATGAAGGGATGGAGCCAAACAAAAACAACACCCAGCTGTGGATGGGACTGGGGATAGAAGCAAGGTCCAAAGCTGTAAAGAGCAATATTGCATAGGAACCTGGAATGTTGCGTTCATGAATCAAGGCAAATTGGAAGTGGTCAAACAGGAGATGTCAAGAGTGAACATCAACATTCTAGTAATCAGCAAACTAAGATGGACTGGAATGGGAGAATTTAACTCAGATAACCATTATATCTACTACTGTGGGCAGGAATCCCTTAGAAGAAATGGAGTAGCCATCATGGTCAATAAGAGAGTCAGAAATGCAGTACTTGGATGCGATCTCAAAAATGACAGAATGACCTCATTTGTTTCCAAGGCAAACCATTCAATATCACAGTAATCCAAGTCTATGCCCTGACCAGTAATGCTGGTCAGACTGAAGCTGAAGTTGAACGGTTCTACGAAGACCTACAAGACCTTCTAGAACTAACACCCCAGAAAGATGTCCTTTTCATTATAGGGGACTGTAATGCAAAAGTAGGAAGTCAAGAAACACCTGGAGTAATAGGCAAATTTTGCCTTGGAGTACAGAATGAAGCAGGGCAAAGGCTAATACAGTTCTGCCAAGAGAATAGCTGTGAAAAGAAGAGAAGCAAAAAGCAAAGGAGAAAAGGAAAGATATACCCATTTGAATGCAGAGTTCCAAAGAAGAGCAAAGAGAGATAATAAAACCTTCCTCAGCAACCAATGCAAAGAAATAGGGGAAAACAATAGAATGGAAAAGACTAGAGATCTCTTCAAGAAAATTAGAGATACCAAGGGAACATTTCATGCAAAGATGGGCTCAATAAAGGACAGAAGTGGTATGGACCTAACAGAAGCAGAAGATATTAACTACCACACAATTGCACTCAACTCACACGCTAGTAAAGTAATGCTCAAAATTCTCCAAGCCAGGCTTCAGCAACATGTGAACCGTGAACTTCTGGATGTTCAAGCTGGTTTTAGAAAAGGCAGAGGAACCAGAGATCAAATTGCCAACATCTGCTGGATCATCAAAATAGCAAGAGAGTTTAAGAAAAACATATATTTCTGCTTTATTGAATATGCCAAAGTCTTTGACTGTGTGGATCACAATAAACTGGAAAATTCTGAAGGAGATGGGGATACCAGACCACCTGACCTGCCTCTTAAGAAAACTGTATGCAGGTCAGGAAGTAACAGTTAGAACTGGACATGGAACAACAACAGACTGGTTCCAAATAGGAAAAGGAGTACGTCAAGGCTGTATATTGTCACCCTGCTTATTTAACTTATATGCAAAGTACATCATGAGAAACGCTGGGCAGGAGGAAGCACAAGCTGGAATCATGATTGCTGGGAGAAATATCAACAACCTCATATATGCAGATGAAACCACCATATATGCATGAAACCATGCAGATGAAAGTGAAGAAGAACTAAAGAGCCTCTTGATGAAAGTGAAAGAGGAGAGTAAAAATGTTGGCTTAAAGCTCAACATTCAGAAAACTAAGATCATGGCATCTGGTCCCATCACTTCATGGGAAATAGATGGGTTAACAGTGGAAACAGTAGCTGACTTTACTCTTTTGGGCTCCAAAGTCACTGCAGATGGTGACTGCAGCCATGAAGTTTAAAAAAAAAAACACGCTTACTCCTTGGAAGGAAAGTTATGACCAACCTAAACAGCATATTGAAAACCAGAGACATTACTTTGCGAATAAAGGTCCCTCTAGCCAAGGCTATGGTTTTTCCAATTGTTGTGTATGGATGTGAGAGTTGGACTATAAAGAAAGCTGAGTGCTGAAGAATTGATGCTTTTGAACTGTTGTGTTGGAGAAGACTCTTGATGGTCCCTTGGACTGCAAGGAGATCCAACCAGTCCACCCTAAAGGAAATCAATCTTGGGTGTTCATTGGAAGGACTGATGTTGAAGCTGAAGTTCCAATACTTCACCTGATGCAAAGAGCTGACTCATTGGAAAAGACCCTGATGCAGGGAAAGTTGAGAGCAGGAGGAGAAGGGGACGACAGAGGATGAGATAACTGGATGGCATCACTGACTCAATGGACATGAGTTTGGGTAGACTCTGGAAGTTGGTGATGGATAGGGAGGCCTGGCCTGCTGCAATTCATGGGGTCGCAAATAGTTGGACACGACTGAGAAACTGAACTGAATTGAACTGAGGACAACTAATCTTGGGATTCTTTTTCCATTTTTTTTTCACTCTAAAATTTTTCCCATACTAAAGGCAGACATTAAAGTTATTAGCCATTCTGCTTTGACTGGCATTGAAAGGAAGGGAAATCTTGCCTTTGAATTACATATGTTCTCCATCATGCTGTTCCTTCATATTGTGCAAAATGCTTCAAAAGCTTTGGTTGGCATATTTGTATACCATAGTCATCGCTAACACTGTTTCCCTTCTCAGGAATCTCACAAGGCCCGTCTCTACACACAGCTTGGGGGAGTGGGGGAGAGGTCTCCCATATGCAAATAGTAATACTGTGTCCCATAAACTGCCTGCCTGGATATAACTATGTTTGACACCAATGCGTCAACAGCTTTGGTATAGGGTGGATGCTTTATACCAGAGAATGTTGAGAAACAATCTATAGTCTTCCTCTCTCAGGAAAGCAGAATATGAAATATCTGAAGAGGATAGATCAATACATAAGTGGAAAGACTCAGAGAGGTCAGAAGAAGAGTGATGTAGTTGATAGTGATGGGGGAAGTGCAGAAGAGAGGGACCAAGAGCAGTCAGCTACCAGTCTGATGATTAGTATTCTAGATCTCCATGAAGCAGGGCTACATAGGAGTGAGTCTTTTTCTCATTTCCCCATTTACTTTTCTACGCACCTTTGCCATAAAGCTCCCAGTAACTGAGGAAACAAAGTGTGTCTCTGTTCTTCTCAACATGAGAAGTTCTAACAAGATAAAGGCTAAATTCTATGATAGAGTACTGACTGTGATTCTAATTCAAATTTTACAGGTCCACAGAAGAGTTGCACAGAGTGTATCAGAATAGACACACAGATCCATTCCTGAAAAAAAGTTTTTTCAAATTTGAAATATGGTATAAAAAGATAAATATTCCCTATGTAGTCATTGTGGGAAATGCCATACTTATTCCAATTATTCTCTACTAAATATTTTCTAGGATTCCTTTAGGAATCATATTAAGAATTTCCCGCTTCCCTGGGGGCTCAGGTGTAAAGAATCTGCCTACAATGTGGGAGACCTGGGTTCTATCTCTGGGTTGGGACGACCCCCTGGAGAAGGGAATGACAACCCACTCCAGTATTCTTGTCCAGAGAATTCTCTGGACAGAGCAGCCTGAGCAGCTACAGTCCATGGGGTTGCAAAGAGTTGGACATGACTGAGTGACTAACACTTTCTTTGTCAAGGAAATCAATGTTATTATTATTTTTTAAATTTTGATTTCAGGCTTTCTTCCTTTCCTTCCCTTTCTTCTTTCATTTTTTGCCATTATGAGGCAGTCATATGAGGAATTCTGAAGTACTGGGTGGAAAGGAGAGACTGAATCAAATGGAATGGAGTCAGGGAAACAGTGTAATGGAAACAGTAGCAGCAAACACAGAGAAAAGCTCATTTGTGTGTTATGGGCTCTAGGACAGTGAGTAATGAGGTTGTTGTTTCATGGCTAAGTCATTTCTGACTCTTTTGTGACCCTATGGATTGTAGCCTGCCAGGCTCCTCTGTTCATGGCATTTCCCAGGCAAGAATACTGGAATAGGTTGCCATTTCCTTCTCCAAGGGATCTTCCTGATCCAGGGATTGAAGCCACGTCTCCTGCATTGGCAGGCAGGTTTTTACCACTGAGCCATTGGGGAAGACAAGAAATGAGAGGGATGACACTAAATGGGGTTTGCTGCAGGCACACTGCTCCAACCACTGGGATATAAGCTGATAGCCACTTGTTGTGCTATCTTAAATTATGTGTCTTATGTGGCACAATGTAGACATTTATTTGTAAAATGAATGAATGAAAAGGCTTAATGTATTCAGTAGAGTTATTCTGCTAGTTACTACTTAATAATTTAATATTATAATAATGAAAAACAAATTAAAAAAAAATACTAAATCAAGTAAAATAGGTAATCAGATCAGATCAGTCGCTCAGTCGTGTCCGACTCTTTGCCACCCCATGAACCACAGCACGCCAGGCCTCCCTGTCCATCACCAACTCCCGGAGTTCACTGAGACTCACGTCCATCGAGTCAGTGATGCCATCCAGCCATCTCATCCTCTGTCGTCCCCTTCTCCTCTTGCCCCAATCCCTCCTAGCATCAGAGTCTTTTCCAATGAGTCAAAAATCGGTAATACAATTATATAAAGGGTTAGGATTGGCCTTCATGTGACTACGCTGTGACAAGGATTCCATGATGGGGAGTTATACCATCCCTCTCAAGTTTCAATCCAGAGACTTGAGGTTTTTCCACACTGAAAGATTCTTTCTCCTACCTGACTTTTTAAAAAAAAATCTATTCACTCATTTATTTTCCTGTGTCAGGTCTCAGTTGCAGCGTGCAGGATTTTTTCTTTGTGTCGTGTGGTGTCCTTCACTGCGCTGAATTGTGGTGTGTGTGTTCAGCAGTTGCGGTGTGTGGGCTTAGTTGCTCCAAGGTGTATAGGATCTTAGTTCCCTGTGTGTATGTGCTCAGTTGTGTCCAACTCTTCGCAATCCTATGGACTGTAGCCCACCAGGCTCCTCTGGCCATGGAATTTTCTGGGCAGGAATACTGCAGTAGATTGCTATTTCCTACTCCAACCTACTTGATTTCTTTTACAGCCTCTGTTTCACTTGGGGACAATTCTCCAGTGAGCACACAGTACTTCTATCTTCCTTCTTCCTTTCCTGGGCTTCATAGGCTAGTACTTAGCACAACACTTTACACATAAGCAATGCTCAATAAATGTTTGTTAAACAAAAAAATAAAATACTTCAATCAGTTTCCATTAAACTGGTCATTGGTCATCTGACACCAATTTCTCCATTATATTGTAAACATTACAGAAGACAGATATATTTATCATTAAAAATATTTTAATTCTAAGAAGATTATCTCTATTTAATTTTAAAAGTTATTGCCTGTCGTAGTACGTTTCCATACCACAGGCATTGCAAAATCCATCTGTGTCATTTCAAACCACACCAAGACTGATCTGATTTTCTTTCCACTGCAAGAGTGCCTCCCAGGATCCCTCTCTTGTTTTTATTTGCAGGTGCATGGGAATGAATGTAGCTGATTTACTGCTGTAGGCTATCTTAATACAAACAATGGCATAATTTGTTCCTGAGTTCTTTTCAATCCATTCTACAGCTGCCTTCCATCAAATGTGAGTTCTATAGCTTCATTATGAAAATTGTGCTCCCAACAGAAATATCTTTGAATAACTGTAAATCATCATTTAATGAAATTAGCTAATATTTGTATAAAGTTTCACAACATACAAAACACCTTAATACATTCAGTTCAGTGGCTCAGTCGTGTTCGACTCTTTGCGACACCTTGAACCGCAGCACATCAGGCCTCCCTGTCCATCACCAACTCCTGGAGTCCACCCAAACCCATGTCCACTGAATCGGTGATGCCATCCAACCATCTCATCCTCTTTTGTCCCCTTCTCCTTCTGCCCTCAATCTTTCCCAGCATCAGGATCTTTTCCAATGAGTCAGCTCTTCGCATCAGGTGACCAAGGTATTGGAGCTTCAGCTTCAACATCAGTCCTTCCAATGAACACCCAGGACTGATCTCCTTTAGGATGGACTGGTTGGATCTCATTAACTCATTTAATTCTCCTAATAATCCAAAGCAATAGCATCATTCTTCCCATTTTGCCTATAAGTCTTTTAAGAGATTTTCCCAAGATTTCCTCTGCTGTGTAATTGAAATTACACTTAAAATTCAGTGTTCTCTGTTTCTTTCACATTCAACATAATCATCCCACCAGTTAACATATATACGAAAACCTCTTTCTTGGGGTACTTACTTTTTATGGAATTTAAATGGAAAATGAATTGAGATTAAAAAGTGCTTGAAATGTTTCCTAAGTCAGTGTTCTTCCTTAATGCTGGTAGTAAAGCCAGTCATTTAAATCTCTTTCTAAAGTGAGTAGAACAAAATGCTTCCTAAAGAGCATTAGGAATTAAAATAAGCAGCATCGTGGCTGACCTGGGCCTCTGTGTCTTGAACATTCTTTTTTGATTCAGTATCCATTTTTCTCTAAACCACAAAACAATAAGTAGAACAAAAAGAATGCTTATATGTACTGGACACTAAAATATCACATAAAAAACTCAATAACTGATTTATTTGAGGACAGTGATGTTAACAGTACAAATGTATGACAAGGAGAACAGTTGTTTTAATATAATAAGATGGCACTGTGCCGTGTGGTGCTGTTGCTTTAGTTGTGTCCGACTCTGCCACTCTATGGACTGTAGCCCACCAGGGTCCTCTGTCCATGGGATTCTCTATGCGAGAATACTGGAGTGGGTTGCCATTTCCTTCTCCAGGGGATCTTCCCAATCCAGGGATCGAACCCATATCTCTTATCTCTCTGGCAGGCGTGTTCTTTACCACTAGAGCCACCTGGGAAGCCCCAAGATGGCAGTGTAGCAATCTTTAAATAATACATATTTTAAAACATGAAATTACCTAATGACTTTATCTGATGCAGTTATAAGGAATTAAAAGTATTCCTAGAAGTTGCTTGGAGTATGATGAAAATACACATGTAATATCTCAGCAATTACTTAAAAGGAAATAGTGCCATTTGTTATTGATATAAAAATTTTATAAACAATGAGATGGAAATCATTATCATAAAATTATAAACTGTAAGGCAGTTTCACATTACTTTACCTCATATTACTGCTAAAGTGAAAATGTAATAGCTTCACAAATTAAGCATTATAACCACAATTTCCTGTTTTCTCACATCCTGATTTGTACAGAAACTTCTGAAACACCTTTTTATTAGTGATGAGACAGAGTTATAATAAAACAGAAAAGATGTATCTTAATTCCTCTTAGTAAAAGATGGTTTTTCTACCATATGGGTGAATATTAAGCTAAAGAGATCCACTGAAATCCACCAAATTCTTCCTTCTGATCTGTTCTTGGCACTGGAGCAAAGAAAACTGTGTCATACTCACCATCACATTCATCTTCCTAAAAATACGATGTGGCTTCACACCAGGGGGAGGCCCCTGTACAGCCTGACCTGGCACCTCCTCCACTTCACTCACTCCCATCACCCTTGTGCCTCCAGGCCCACTCTAGAGGCATGCACACAGTTAGGGCTCACAAAATATCTTTAAATGAATAAATTACTTTCACCATTTGACAATTTAACAATAAAACCATCTTATACTTTTGAAATTACTTTATGTCCCAAGCAATTTTATGTTAAGGATAGAATGAATTAGCAATGTAATATACCTTTTAATCTTCATATGAATTTTCATATATTTAAAGCCACATATATTTTAACTCCAAGTAATTACTCATGTGATTAATTTAATATTTCAACAAATAAATGCTCGTGGGTTCTAGGCATGAGAATAAGCATTAGAATAGATAAAATTAAATGTTAAATCATTTCCTCATTCAACAAACATTTACTACAAGGTAGGTGCCAACTGAAATCATTAGAAACAGAGCCAAAAAAAAAAAAAAAATTGGCAGGTGAAGTGAGATGGGAGATTTTACATTGCTCCCTGCCCACACACCCACCCCCCCACCCCCCCCCCCACTGCCACCACAGAAGAGATATTTGTGGAAATCTGTGGTATTTTTTTTCACAAAGAGAAAAGGGTCTGGCAGCAATGGACAAAAGTGGAGGGTGGGTTTGAGTAGGACTTTGACATATTCTGAAGGAGGGGACTTGGCACATCTGCCTGTATTAGCAGAGTTGTTTAGGAGGTCATCTCTAGTGCCCGGTGATGGGGACTGCTGCTGCTGCTGCTGCTAAGTCGCTTCAGTCGTGTCCGACTCTGTGCAACCCCATAGACGGCAGCCCACCAGGCTCCCCCATCCCTGAGATTCTCCAGGTAAGAACACTGGAGTGGGTTGCCATTTCCTTCTCCAATGCATGAAAGTGAAAAGTGAAAGTGAAGTTGCTCAGTTGTGCCCGACTCTTAGCGACCCCATGGATTGCAGCCCACCAGGCTTCTCCGTCCATGGGATTTTCCAGGCAAGAGTACTGGAGTAGGGTGCCATTGCCTTCTCCAGGTGATGGGGACTATTCTGGGCAAATGAAGAAGCAATGGACAGTCTGAGATTATGGGTGTCGCATGAACATGTGACCTGGGAATTCCTCAATGTCTGGGTTCTAGCTTGGATCCTAGGTAAACTTGTACTCTGTGGAGTTAGGATAACCATGGTCATGGAAGTATGCCTAGAAATAAGGCCAAAGTCTTAGTTCAGTTCAGTCACTCAGTTGTGTCCGACTCTTTGTGATCCCATGGACTGCAGCACGCCAGGCCTTCCTGTCCATTACCAACTCCCAGAGTTTACTCAAACTCTTGTCTATTAGATAAAGACAAATTTTAGGGTGAGAAGCACATACTTAAAAAAGGAAGTCTTGCTATGCTTTTATTAAAAAGTAAAAGGTAGTCTCCTATTGAGAAAAGCTTGAGTTTACCTTAGGTAGAAGTTTTTCCAAAAGGACCCTTGTGGTTGATAATAGGTCTCAAAATTCTATCCCTTAAAATAAAGGAGGTCCGAAACCATCTGAAATGCATTCTAAGCATACATTGGTATATACAGAGAGAACACAAAATTCAGAGGTGTGTCCTCAGGGATGGTTAGATTAGTGTGGCTGCCTGATAATAACATAGAAAACCAAATGTCACAAAGTTTTAGCAGTTGGAGAAACTTCAGACAGAGAATATAGGCTCAGCTTTGTTGAGTGAATCATTTTGTACTATCCTCACATACCCTATGTGGAGTGTGGGAGGTAGCTGAAGAGGTTAAACATAGTATCTAAATCCCTTCTCTCCTATAAAAGGTAAAAGATTATTCTCTTTGGAAAGCTGAGTGTTACTTAAATTTGAGATTGAAGTAAATAGGCTACTCTGGGCTTCTTTTTGGCCCCATCTGGCTTTGCTCTTGCCTTGGTACTTCTAATAGCAGGAATTTTTATAGGAGTCAGATCAGTCACAATTATTCTGTAAATTTTTTCTTCTAAAAAAGTTAAATTAGGGTCTTGTACTAAAACAGTATTATCAACCTAGATGTTAAGATAAATCTCTGATCTATATATCAGGAATGACTTGATCTGGTTAAAAGCTACAAAGGAAATGAAGATGGATTTGGGAGTATGGCCTGTTTTGTACAGAGGCTGACAGAACAAACTGTGCAACAGGACAGACCTAAGCTTGAATTCCAGCTTAACTACTTACTGGCTTCTGCTAAGTCACTTCAGTCGTGTCCGACTCTGTGGGACCCCATAGACGGCAGCCCACCAGGCTCCACTGTCCCTGGGATTCTCCAGGCAAGAACACGAGTGGGTTGCCATTTCCTTCTCCAATGCATGAAAGTGAAAAGTGAAAGTTGCTCAGTCGTGTCTGACTCTTAGAGACCCCATGGACTGAAGCCTACCAGGCTCCTCCGTCCATGGGATTTTCCAGGCAAGAGTACTGGAGTGGGTTGCCATTACCAATGACATTTAGCAAGTTCTTTAACCTGGGGCTTGCTCAGTTCAGTTCAGTTCAGTCGCTCAGTTGTGTCCGACTCTTTGCGACCCCATGAATCGTAGCATGCCAGGCCTCCCTGTCCATCACCAACTCCCGGAGTTCACTCAGACTCACGTCCATCGAGTCAGTGATGCCATCCAGCCATCTCATTCTCTGTCGTCCCCTTCTCCTCCTGCCCCCAATCCCTACCAGCATCAGAGTCTTTTCCAATGAGTCAACTCTTCGCGTGAGGTGGCCAAAGTACTGGAGTTTCAGCTTTAGCATCATTCCTTCCAAAGAAATCCCAGGGCTGATCTTCAGAATGGACTGGTTGGATCTCCTTGCAGTCCAAGGGACTTTCAAGAGTCTTCTCCAACACCACAGTTCAAAAGCATCAATTCTTCAGTGCTCAGCCTTCTTCACAGTCCAACTCTCACATCCATACATGTGAGAGTATGTATGGATACTCTCAGAGGAAAAACCATAGCCTTGACTAGACTACCTTCCTTTAAAATCAGGCAATAAAATTATTTTTATAAAAATAACAGTAATCATTCTTGCTACAATAAAATGCATGTATTTGGCAGGCTGCAGTCCAAAGACAAAAAAGAATATTTTTTTCTTCTAGAAAATGCTATAAATTGCAATATTTCCTTGTGAATATGATAGGCTTTCTAAAGGAGAAGGAAGTAACATCATCTGGAGTCCTAGGGCATTATTTTTTCCTTCAGCTCATTTTATTTATTTATCCCAGTCACAATCTTTTTGTTAATCTGTTAGTAAATTGTTAAACTTCCTTAGCTTTCTCTTTAGTCTTTATTGAAACAAGCTTCCCCTTCATGCAATCATGAATGAACTTATTGGTATTTCTGTACACTAATGTAAGCATTGTCTTTGAGACCATTATCATAAGTTTTAGGATGAAAATGAAAAAATAGCAAGGGTAAGAGATAAGAGAAGGTGGCCTGTGAATAAATAAATGAATTATGCTGCAGAGTAAATGGAAATAGTTGAGAAACTTAGCTCATATTTCCTTCATCTAAAAATAAAAAAGGACAAATTCATCAAGTCTATTGATGCAAAACTGACATTTGCTAGCCATGAGTCCACCAAGTGAGAAGTATTATTATTTACTAAATACAAGTTTTACTGGTAAGATAATATGTGATACTGTTACATGTAATAGGGTTCATTCATCATAAACATTTGACCAAAATATGAGTATATATAGTAAGAACAATTACATAGTAATCAAAATAATATTCTATTACACATTCTTGCTGGAACATATAAAAAGTATTCCACTTTTTTGGAGACTTATGTACATTCAAATGAACTAGTCATAAATTTCTATATGTGCAAAAGAATTAGGAAGTATCTAGAACTTTCCTAAAAATACTCAAGCTTGCCTGTTTAGGGTCTGTAGTGATATAATGCTGATTATGTTTTTAATAAGCACAATCAGTGGAATGCTGACATCTATCAGAAAGCAGCTCAACAATCAAAGCTGCCCTACAGACTAAATATTCAAACTTTTCCTTGAATTACTCATCTACATGCATCCTCATCATTAAATAAATATTTTGGTTTACTTCCTTAGAGTTCTTTTCCCATTGTGCATGACCATATGTTATTGTGCATGACCCCATGTTATTGTGCATGACCCCATGTGACCACATGGGCTATAGCCCTCCAAGGTTCCTCTGTCCACAGGATTCTCCAGGCAAGAATACTGGAGTGGTTGCCATTTCCTTCTCCAGGGGGTCTTCCAGTCCCAGGGACTGAACTCACATCTCTTAGGTCTCCTACACTGGCAGGCAGATTCTTTACCACTAGCACCACCTGGGAAGCCCTTCTTTGCCCATACATATTTAAAAATCTAGTTTCTGTGTGTGTGTGCATGCATACAAAGAAAGTTAGTTTCAGTGCTATAACTGTTTTAAAGCCTGTCATAATTTATTAAAATCTATCATACATACAAAGAACTTATAAAATATGTATATATGCTTTAAAAAACAATAATAAGATAATAACTGATATACTCATCAACCAGGTTAAGAACTACTTCAGTAGTAGATTTTAGAAGATGTCTCTTGACTACTTTCTGATTGTATCCCCTCCCTTGGCCCACAGATAGTGACTATCATTAATTCTGTGATAATCATGATGTCTCTCTGTATAATAATAGTATCTAAATTCTTAAAAAATAAATAGCTTGGTTGTACCTGATTTTGAATTTTATATAATGGGATACCACATGTTTTCTTTTATGACTTGCTTCATTCTTTAATATTAAGTTTTTGAGAGTCATCCATGTTGATTCTTTGCTTATAGTTCATTTTCAGTGGTCAATAGTATATACTTGTATGAATATACCGATGTATCCATTCAACCATTTCCCCACCCCCAGTTTTAAAAAACTGCATATAATGCTTCTATGGACATATTTTTAACATGTTCCCTGGTGCATGTGTCTAAGAATTTCTCTACTAGAGGAAGTAAAACTGTTGGATGATAGATACATGCACAGTCAACTTCATGGATAACTCCTAAGGAGTTGCACCAAATTTAGATTCTCCCCAGCTGCAGACAAGGGATAGCTCTGCACTGAACCTAATCAGTTTTTTTTTTTTTTTTTTTAAATTATCTGCTTCTGTGGTAGACGAAAGTGGTAATCTGTTATAGTTTTAATTTGCATTTATTTAAAATCTAGAGCACTTTTCCCAAACTTTTATTGGCCATTCAAGTATCTACTTTTTAAAGTGTCTGTTCTTCCCCATTTTTCTTATTTTTATCTTTCCAATTGGTTCACAGAAATATCTAGGTATACTGTAGATTAGGGCTACTCAATGGAAATATAATGTGAGCCACATATATAATCAAAAATTTTCTAGTAGCCACATTTAAAAAGCAAAAGCAAACACATGAAATAAATTTTAGTAATATATTTTACTTAACTGAATATATCTAAAATATTTTCATCTTATCAGAATTTAGATAGTTGGATAGCATCACTGACTCCATGGACATGAGTTTGAGCAAGCTCTGGGAGTTGGTGATGGATAGGGAAGCCTGGCATGTTGCAGTCCATGGGGTCGCAAAGATTTGGACATGACTGAATGACTGAACTGAACTGAAAATATTTTCACTTCAACGTGTATTCAATATAAAATTTTTAAGAAGATATTATACTTCTTTTTTTTTGACTAAGTCTTTGAAATTTGGTTTGCATTTTACATTTATAGCACATCTCAGTTAAGACGAGACACATTTCAAGTGCCAAAGCCACAATGGCTTGTGGCTACCCTATTAGGTAGCACAACTCTAAATACTAAGACTTTGCCAAGTATATATATTGTACATATTTTCAATCACCATCGGGCTTCTTTTTTCACTTTCTTTAAGGTATTCTTTCATGAATCAAAGTTCAGCAATACATCTATAATCTCCATTATGGTCTGTATTTTCTAGAACTGGTTTAAAAAATTCCTTCATGTTTCCTGTGTCATAAAGATATGTAACTATATTTGCTATTGAAAGTTGTAAAGTTTGCAAAGAACCTGGCTATATATATAGAAGATCCAATGGAATTAACAACAAAAAAAAAGTTACTAGAATATGTGTATTTAGCAAGGTTATCTTTTTAAGATTAACATATACAATTCTATTATATTTCTATATACAAAAGCAAACCATTGGAAATTAAGAGCAATTCCATTAACGACCGCATCCAAAATATGAAATATTTAGGAATAAATTTGACAGAAATGTGCAAGGTGTATATACTAACAACTACAAAACACTGCAGAAAAATTAAAGACTAAATAAATTCAGAGATATACTCTGTCCATTATTAAAGAAAGCAGTTTTCCCCAAATTGATCTGTAAGAGTCAACACAAAACCCAATTACAATCTTAGCAGGCTTCTTGTAATAAATAAGCTGATTCTAACATTCATATGGAATTGCCAAGTCATCTTTGCCTCTATCTTAGTCTCCAGAGTGGGGTTCTGGTACAATCTTTGGAGATGATGTGTATTTGTACATCCCTCAGAACCTTTTTGATATGAAGCCACACAAAGTGTTCTCTGTATAAGCAACTTTGTTCTGACTTCTGGGATGGACTCTGCCTTGAGTAAATGGGCCTGGGCATCTCAGACATTTCTGTCAGAAATTCAGCTTTGAACATTCCTCCAAATGCTGTTCATTCATCTGCTCTTCTCATTAAATGTATAATTTCTAGGGTCATTTAGCTAAGCAGCAACATCCTTTCAAAACAAATGATCCTAGAACATTATCTCAGAACAGAAGCAAAAGGAAACTTTAACCCTTAAATTGACTCCCATTCTAATTACTTTTATCTCGACAGGCCCCATTAAGGCTGGCAGATGCTAGACTCTGTCCTCCTTGTATTTAAGGGGACAGGCTTTGGGAAACTGTCAACATTTTCTGCTCTGATTTACACCACCTCCTTGTTCTCTGGTACTGAGAAACTAACCCTCTCCCTCTAAATCCCTCTTTTGAGCCAACAATTCCTAGAAGAGGACATAATGGCCTTTGATGGTCAAATTGCAAGGAAGACATCTCCTTTCTATAAGACACCTGCCTGACCAACACCCATCAACCTTGCAGCTGGCACATGGCTGCTTTTATCTCTTTCCTGTATAAAATCTTCACCTTCATTTTCAGAGAGAAACTTCCATTGGCTACTCTCCCTGCGGCAACTGCTTGAATAAAGTACCTTTTCTGTCACGTTTTGAGATTCAAAGAATTTCTGAGAAACTGACAGCCCTTTAATATGACTCTTGAAAGATATTTTCAATGAACAAAGAATTATAAGTTGATGTCTATTTCCTCTCAGCTTATTGACAATATAATTCAATTCTCTTCTGGATTCTGTTGAAAAATAAGCTGTTAATCTAATTGTTCTTGCCTTGAAAAATGATTTCTTTTTCTACTTTCATTAGCTGTTTTTAAGATTTTTTTCCCTCTGTTGTTTAGCAGTTTCACACTAAGACGTTTTATTGTGGATAGCATCTTACTTATACTGTTAGGGATACTTTCTTAAATCTGTGGATTCAAATATTCTGGAATATTCTCAGTTATATTTTCAAATACTGTCTCTTCCCCATTCCCTCTATTTTCTCCTTCTAGAACTCCACTTTGAAATTTATTAGACTTCTTATCCTAATCCATTTTATATTCTGATCTCTTTCTCATATTTTTTCATCTTTTTGTTTCTTTAGACTTTGTTAAGGATACATTTTAATATCTGTCTTCCAGTTCACCAATTCTACTAAGTCAAATCTGTTAATAAATTTATAACCAAAATTTTAACTTAATGTATCATATTTCTAGAATGATATAATTATTTTAAAAATCTGTCTATTCCTTGCTCATATTTTCAATTTTCTTTTAATTTTAAAACATATTAATTGTGATTATATATATGTATATATATATATCTAGAAAAAAAAATAACAAACCTAATACCTGAAACCTCTGCAGGTAATTGCTGCTGTCCTGTTTTTATTTGATTCCCATTCAGGTGGCTAGTATCCTTAGATGTTTAATGATTTGGTCTGTGAACAGTTTTTTTTCCTTGGAATTTTACCTATGTGAATGATTTGAAGTTTTGATTGAGGTTGATATTTCCAAAGAGAATTCACACTTGCTTCTGCTAGACCCAAGGGGGCTGCTGTAAAACCGGGACCCACTTTAGATTAAGACCTTAGCTGGAGGCTTTACAGACATAGGGAGCATGAATTCAGGCTGAAGGCACATGAAGGGCTGACTTCTGCTTTTTGGGGTGGAGTGGTTTCTCTTTTATCCACCTAAGAGTTGAGAAAGGAAAGTTGCCTTGTATTTTTCTGCACAGGAGCAGTTTTTTCTTTTACAACAGCCTTATTGAAATATAATTCACATGCCATAAAATTCATCATTTTCAAGTATATAATTCAGTGTTTTTTGTTTGTTTGTTTGTTTTTAAAGTATATTCAGAGTTGTGCCACTATCATCGCTAAGTTTGGAATACCTCCAGAAGAATTTTTATCACCCACTCTCGTTAGCAGTCTCCTCAATCCTGCCTCCTTCTAGCCACTGACAACCATAAATCTACTTTCTGTCTCTAGAGATTTGCCCATTATGGGCACTGCATGGAATCGTATAGTATGTGACCTTTTATAACTGGCTTCTTTCAGTTAAAATAATGTTTTCAAGGTTATGCATGGTAGCTCTCACATTTCATCTACTCTCACAATGCAGGGTTTAGACCTTAACATTCTAACTTTATCTGAATGTGACAAAGTTGTTAAGTTTTAGCCATTGGAATGTGAGCAGAAATAAGGTATATGACTTCCAGGTCATTTTCTTAAAAGACAGCTGCTTGCTCTCCGTTCCTTTTTCCCCATTCCCATGGGCTGGCACAAAGTGATGGTAATGGTGAGTTGGCTGAAACTATGTAGAAGGTATTATTCTTCAAATTAACAGAGAAAGAGTAGAGACTTCTGTCCCTTGACCATGCTGTGGTGCAGAGTTACAAGACTTAGTACCTCTGGAACATTGAAATTGACTGAAATAAACTTTATTTAGATAAATCATTTGGTTACAACATGTAATCTGTACACTAAATACCATAATTAGTATGTAGCATCTTTTATTTTATCATTTGTTTACTGGATATTATTACAATATTTTAAATAATAATAATGCTGCCGTGAATCTTGACTTCCTCTCCAATTATTTCCTTATTACACATTTCTAGAAGTGGGGTTGCTAGTCATAGGTTGAGAACATTATTAAATCTCTTGATAAGTATTGACAAATTTCCATTTAGAAAGATGGTTTGTTTTACTCTTGACAGTGCAAGATTGCTTGCAGCAGTAGATTGCTTTTTGATCATTCTTTAAAACTTAAAAAATTACCTAAAAATTGTATTTGATACATTGCTTAGGGTAAATATAACTAACTAAAGAATAGTGAAAACTATTCATTTTTATTATTTGTATAAGTTCTGGTGCTAAGAAAACAACATATATCTCTTCAAGGAATTTAAAGTAGGCACGCAAGCATCCCTAAGCCTTTCAACTGGGAAACAATGGTAAAATTGTATTATGTTTGCAATATAATTATTTTTAAGTACATTAAAAAATGACAACATTTTCAGCATACACTGAACTTATTTTGGATTTCTGACTTGCATTTCCTGAGCTATAATTATAATGTTATTTTCCCATTTCAGCTCAATATTTTCTCATTTATATTATGGTTCTGTAGCAGAAAATGATTTTTGTTTTCATAAACAACAGTAATATGTAAAAAATATAAGCGGTGATTTGACACAAATGAGGAGCTAGTCTAATAACCCAGCTCCTCTTATAGCTAAATACTTCAGTTTGTTTTACATAGATGATGAGGACAATTGCCTAATTTTTGTTGTCTCATATTGGTAGCTTTTATTCTGTGAGAATGATAAACACAAAAAAGATAATTTAATCATATTCCCAATACAAGTGTGCTCTAAAATAAAACAGTTAATGGATATATGTTATATGCTAATTATGGTAGATATAGGCTGCTGCTGCTGCTGCTGCTAAGTCGCTTCAGTCATGTCCGACTCTGTGCGACCCCATAGACAGCAGCCCACCAGGCTTCTCCGTCCCTGGGATTCTCCAGGCAAGAACACTGGAGGGGGTTGCCATTTCCTCCTCCAGTGCATGAAAGTGAAAAGTGAAAGTGAAGTCACTCAGTCATGTCCGACTCTTCATGACCCCATGGACTGCAGCCTATCAGGCTCCTCCACCCATGGTGTATACTTTTGAGTATGTGTCTATGTAGATATACAGACAGAGTGTATACTTTTGAGTAGACACATACTCAAAAGTATACACTCTGTCTGAACAAATATGAAAGCTATTGTTTTTGATTAAAATCTACTTCACACATGATTTTTATCTGGAGTTGTGGGAAGCAGCCTGCAAGATGTCCCCCAGTGATTCCACTTCCTGGTACTCATGCCCCAGTGTAGTTTCCACTGAATAGGGTTAACATGGGTAACTAATGGGCTTCCCTGGTAGCTCATATGGTAAAGAATCCACCTGCAATGCAGGAGACCCTGGTTCGATTCCTGGGTTGGGAAGATTCCCTCTAGAAGGGATAGGCTACCCACTCCAGTTTCTTGCCTGGAGAATTCCATGGACAGAGGAGGCTGGCAGGCTATAGTCCATGGAGTTGCAGAGAGGACACAACTGAGTGACTTTCACTCACAATATTGTGGAATAATAGAGTATGACTTCTGAAGCTAGTTCATGAAAGATATTCTGACTCCTGCCTGTCTGTCTTTTGGATCACTTGTTCTGGGGAAGCCAGATGCCATGTCTTGGGAACACTCAAGCAGCCTGAAGGGGAGCTATACACAAAGAGAAACTCAGGCATCACTGACAACAACCAGCATTAACTTGCCAGGCATATGAGTGAATCACCTTGGAAGTGAATTCTTCAGCTCCAGTTAGGACTTCAAATGACAGCAGTCTATGAAAAACACTGAGCTAGAATCTCTCAAGCTATTTCTGGATTCTGACGCATATAAACTATATGGCACCATTAAATGTTTATTGTGTGAAGCTGCTAAATTTGGGGGTTTTATAATATAGGAATAGATTACTAATATAGGGGCTTTTGAATATAAAATGAAGATCAATTAATCTTAGTAAGAAATTGAAAGGCAAAAGAAGAAACTTTTACAGTAAATTAAAATCTATATTTCCAAGGGGCTTTTGAATATGAAATGAAGATCAATTAATCTGAATAAGAAATTGAAAGGCAAAAGAAACCTTTGCTGCTGCTGCTAAGTCACTTCAGTCGTGTCCGACTCTGTGTGACCCCATAGACGGCAGCCACCAGGCTCCCCCATCCCTGGGATTCTCCAGGCAAGAACACTGGAGTGGGTTGCCATTTCCTTCTCCAATGCATGAAAGTGAAAAGTGAAAGCGAAGTTGCTCAGTCATGTCTGACTCTTCGCAACCCCATGGACTGCAGCCCATCAGGCTCCTCCATCCATGGGATTTTCCAGGCAAAGTACTGGAGTGGGGTGCCATTAAAATCTATATTCCCATGTAACTTTTAATTCATAAAAAATTTACAACATACTCTTATGTATAAGAGCCTGTTAATTTTTTCACACTGTAGAGCCAGTACTTCACTCCTACGTAGGTCCTCTAGCCTTGCCTTCTGAGTTCAGCCTCTTTACAAGGTACCTGCATGTACTTCCAAGGAATACCCCAGGCTAGTGCTAAGGTAGCACTAGCTATGTGTCCCATAGACTTATGGGACACATCACCTCTACTCAAGGTTTTCCTAAGCTTTTAGAACATTTCCCATGGTACCTTTGTACAAACATAAAAATCTCTCACACTCCTTTATAGTAAATGAAGTTCAAATACTCTATAAATGGCCCCCAAAATAAATTGAGGTTATGAAACTGTCTTTAAACTATGTGCAACCCCATCACCCTTACCCCCCATTCCCACCTCAGGAAATGTACAACCATCTGGAGAATTATCTTAATTTTGAACATTAGCACCCCCAATGTATACTTTTTCAGGGAACTATGCAGAGTAACTTCCAAGATTAGAGTAAAAATAAGTTTCATTTTCACTGCCACTGGATGAGCAAGGCAAATAAAGGAAACAAGTATGATAACTCAAAAAAAAAAAAAATCTTGAGATACAGCGAGTTCGTGGGTCAAAAAGATTGAACAAATCAAGGATACAAATTGGTCTGTACAACTAATGGCAAATTGAAAGATGGAGATGGATGTCAGTGACATGCAGTAACTAAGCGCATTTAAAGGCCTATCATAAAAATAAAGTACAAAGAGGAATATAATATCTTCCCACAACTAAAGTCTGACTATTGAGGAGCATTTGTTGAGCCATGAGTTCACATTACCCAGAAAGAAAATTGGTAGACCTTTCAGTTCACTGATCCAGAGAGAATCAAATTTATAACAGCATAATTTGCAACCTTTCTGAATCATTAGAGTAAGAATTTGTTCCTGATCTGAACTAAAGAAGCTGTTATATACAAAATATATAATGAAGATAGATGCCAGTTTTTTCTTCAATTCCATAAAAAACAGATCGTTGTGAAGAAAACTTATACACAATACTTATCAAGATATTTAGTTGGAAGTATTCCAATCTTCTTAGTACACAGAGAAATCAGGGAAATTCTAAAACTGCCTCTGAGCTTCCCGCACCAGCTATACAACGGCAGATCCTTGGCATTTGTGCAGAGAGGTAATTGATACTGACATGTTCTGAATGAGAATTGTAAACTAAGAAAAATTTGTGGGTAAAGTCTTGTCTGAAAATAATAAACACAGAAAAGCAACTTATTCTCAGTAAGATTTGGCAGGCCCATTCCCAAAGGAGGCTGTATGGGTAGCAGAGTCATAAACAGAGAAATTCCCTTAGAGATGATGACAATCTACTTGAGAGGCTGATCTTTTGGCATAGCCTAATTTTCTTTGGCACAAAGATAAGATTTAAAATTGGTAGTATTCCACTATGAGATTATTTTAAAAGTCAGATAGTTGATTCCATAATTGACTCCCCTCCCTACCCAATATCTTCTTTTGTCTTTAGCTGAAGCTGAAGATGTTATTTAAGTGAGGGGTTGGACCATTTTAAGGAGTTACTCAGTTTTCCTGGGTGTCTTCTATGTAGCAAGTGGGTATACATATTATTATATTTCTGTATTTTTTTTTTCCAAGCCCGGTAGTTGAATAAAAAGATTATTAGAGTAGGAATATTCACTAAAGGTACTAGTGCTGAGAGAAACAGGATTTAATTGGGAGTCAGCTGACTTACCTTCTTGTTCTAGCTTGGCCATTAATTAGTTGGCTTTGTCAGTCTTAACAAATTATTTAAAATGACTGAAATTCAGTTTCCTCATCTATAAAATGAAGAACTAGGATCTAGGAATTATTAGTTGGAGGACAGTCAATATTGTGTTGAGGAAGATTCCCAGGCTGCTTGGACCTCATTAGGAAAGCAGACTGTAACCAAATAGTAATGTGTGCCAGGGTAAGACATGATGAAGAAATGGCTGGAGAAGGGCACATCACTACCCTCAGACTCAATCATTTTTAAGAGCACTTACAACTATAAGATTCTATCACTATTCATTGAATATAACTAACCAGAAAGCCCCGTATAGATCATTACAACAAAAATACACATTTAGGAACTATAAAGAGCTAAGTAATGAACAGATGGAACATTCTTTATTGTTAAAGACTTATTTGAAGAGATCATGATTATTTTAAAGCAATCGTTAAAAATGAAAAGTAAACTCAATGGTAGGGACTAGGTTGCATAGATAAAAACCTAAGATCATGATCAGAACATGGTCATTCATTTCTTAGACCTCAGGCAATATTATGCCTATCAGGTATAATGTCCAGCACTTCATTAAAATGCCTTTTACCTTACCTGTCATACCACTGTAAAATTCTAAATAGCTAAAGCACCATTTAAAAAACCACTGTAGGCTTTACCACCTAAATTAAAAGAAAGTGCAGTAAGAAAGAGCTCTGGCAATTGACTGTCACATTTTTAATCCATGGTTTTGCTGCTGTTATTGGGGAGATCAATAACCTATTTCTCAATTATTGTGCATTAACAAAAACTTAGTTAAAATGTACATTAATTAAACAACCAACTAGAAATTTTTTAGAGTGATTTTTAGACTAGAATAATTTATACATTCATAAAAATATTTTAAAGTGCATTCTGATAAAGTTGTAAAATCATATAAGTATAGGGAAATTACAGAAGTTAACAAATTCAAATTCATTTCCTCTTGTGATGCTTGGTACTCAGTTATCTGACCATAGTGGATTAACTGTTCTTGGATCAAGGTTACAGTAAAATCTAGCAGCAAGATAATATACGAATAATAAATTTCAATATCACTGAAATTTTCCAGATAATAAAACCTAGTTAGTCCATGTGATAGTTTTGAACTTTACTGGAACTCTGAAAAGAATAAAATAAAATTGTTACTAAAAAAAATAGGTAAAATCTGCCTTCATATGTTCTTGGCAGCCTTGACAATATCAATCTTTTTTTTCTATAATAAACAACATGATCAAACATCATTTTGTATTATTTAAACAAAAACATAAGTCATTTAAGGGCTTTTGGTCCCAGAAGCCATCTTTGAGCATCTGAATGGGAAGAATATTTTTATTGCTTCTAAGCTAATCCTTTAAAATTCTGATTTTGGGTTTACTTTTATATCTATTAAATGCATATATATGATATTTGAGATTTTCTGGCTTTAGAGATAGGGTAAGTCATTCTAGAATATCTTTGACCTTAAAGTAAATTGCTTTTGTAACCCTAAAAATAATGAACTAAGTTATCCACTCATAAAACAAAATATTTATTGAGCCATGCACCATTCCAGGTGCTACAGCAGTGAAAAATAGAGAAGTTTCTTTTTGCACAGATTTTATATTCTAGCTGCTGGAGATGGGCTAGCAAATAAATAACTTCAGATAATGGTAACTGTCATGAAGAAAGAAATACAAGAGTGAAAAACATAGAGAAAAACTAAGTGGACATGGGCATTCAGTTGACTAGTCAGGAAAAATGAGGCCAGCTTCATGAATGTGTGGCATGTGCTACTGCACAGGCCCATGCTTAGAAGAGCTGGTTTAATGCTCTGTTGTCACTGTCTTGAAGTTTTTAATGTCCCTGGTCTTGCAGAGAAGTGAGATCTGAATGGCAAGTAGGAGCTAGATCTTGTGACAATAGTAGAAGGACATTCTATGAAAAGGAATAGCAACAAAACCTAGAAGCAAAAAAAAAAAAAAAAAAAAATAATAATAGTTAAATGATTTAAAGAAGATAGCTAAGTGATGCTGGGAGGGATTGGGGGCAGGAGGCAAAGGGGATGACAGAGGATGAGATGGCTGGATGGCATCACCGACTCGATGGACATGAGTTTGGGTAAACTCCAGGAATTGGTGATGGACAGGGAGGCCTGGCGTGCTGCAGCTCATGGGGTCGCAAAGAGTCGGACATGACTGAGAGACTGAACTGAACTGAACTGAAGATATGAATAAAAGACTATAAAATAATCAGATTTGAAAAAGAATCAAATATGACTTAAATAGCCATAGGAAAGAAACCCTTCAACAGATGTGCTAACCATCAGATTAGACCCCAGTGAAGAAAATCAAAGACTGGAGAATGATCTGACATGTTCCCAGAACATGGCACTAAAAAAGACACGAAATAAAGACAGAGAGGGCAGAATGTGATGGCCAACATGCATCTCACTGAAATTCCAGAAGGACAGAGGAGAGAATTTGGGAAAAGGGACAATATTTTGAGATACAGGATACTGAGAATTTTTGGTGATTGATAAGAAACAAGACTTCATATTTATGAAGAACAATGATCACTAGCAGAATAAGTAAAATTAAATTCATATCGATGTACATTACGGGAACTACAGAATACTGAAGACAAAGAACAGGGATTAAAGCATCTAAAGAAAGCAAAGAATACTTTAAAATAAATGATAACTAGCCTGGCATCTGCCTATTCAGAAGACTATGAAATGACATTTTCAAAGTATTATGAAAAAAAACTGTAAATCTAGATTTTTGTGAACAGATTATTATCAATGAACAGTGATGCAAAAATAAGCAAAATTTCAGACAACTCTTGGGAGAGCTGTATATCAATACTCTTGTAAAAAAGGCTTCTGAAGGATACAGTATTAAGAAGAAATATATACATATATATTTATATTTATTTATATATGTATATATTCTTAATATATAAATAAATATAAACATATATATTTATTCTTGGACTTTCCTGGTAGCTCAGCTAGTAAAGAATCCTCCTGCAATGCAGAAGACCCCAGTTCTATTCCTGGGTCAGGAAGATCCCCTGGAGGAGGGCATGGCAGCCCACTCCAGTATTCTTGCCTGGAGAATCCCCATGGACAGAGGAGCCTGGTGGGCTACAGTCCATCAGGTCACAAAAAGTCGGACACGACTGAGCAACTAAGCACACACATATTTCTTCTTATATATAGTCATATATTTATGAATGTAAGTTTAGAAAAAAACAGAAGAAAAAATATGGAACAAGAAATTATGATGGGATGGCCAAAATAGTAGAGGAGGAAAACCCTGAAATAATCTCCTCCCATGAGTTCAGTTCAGTTGCTCAGTTGTGTCCGATTCCTTGCGACTCCATGCACTGCAGCATACCAGGCTTCCCTGTCCATCACCAACTCCCAGAGCTTACTAAACTCATGTCCATTGAGTAGGTGATGCTCTCCAATCATTTCATACTTTGTTATCCTCGTCTTCTCCCACCTTCAATCATTCCCAGCATCAAGGTCTTTTCTACTGAGTCAGTTCTTCACATCAGATGGCCAAAGTATTGGAGTTTCAGCTTCATCCATCAGTCCTTCCAATGAATATTCAGTACTGACTTCCTTTAGGATGGACTGGTTGGATCTCCTCTCATGGACACACCAAAATTATAACTACTTATAGAGCAATTATCTGTAAGAACAACCTGAAGACTACCAGGGAAGATTTTACATAACTAAAAACATAAATAAGGAACCACAATGAGATGGGTAGTAGAGCCAAAGATGGGCTATAATCAGGACTACCAGGTTGGTGACCCACAAGTGGGAGGAATATCACAATCATAGAGATCCTCCTCAGAGAGTGATAGGTCTGAGTCCCACATTGGGCTCCCCAGCCTGGGGATTCTGTACCAGGAAGATGAACTCCCAGAAGGTCTGGCTCTAAAAACCAGTGAGGCTTACATTCAGAAGAGCTTGAAGGACTTCAAGACAGAGACTCCATTGTTAAGGGCATATGCAAAATCTTACATGCTCTGACTTCCCAGCACAGAGGGGTTTGTGTCAGGCCCACTTGCTGATCTTGGAGAGCTACCTGGAGAAGTACGAGGCAATTGGGACTTCCTATGGGAAGGAGATACTGGCGACAGCAAGTTTGGAGAGCTAATTATACTGTGATAACACTGGCTCCAATACTTTGGCCACCTGATGTGAAGAGCTGACTCGTTTGTAAAGACTCTGATGCTGGGAAAGAATGAAGGCAGGAGAAGAAGGGGACGAGAGAGGATGAGATGATTGGATGGCATCACTGACTCAATGGACACGAGTCTGAGTAAACTTGGGGACTTGGTGATGGACAGAGAGGCCTGGTGTGCTACAGTCCATGGGGTCGCAAAGAGTTGGACATGACTGAGCGACAGAACTGAACTGAACAAGTACTGGCAAGTACTATTTTGGAATCTTTCCTATAGCCTAGTAGTGCTGGGAACCTGCCCCAGTGTTAGCACCAACGCTGAGGTGCTAGTGCAGAAAGTCTAGGAGGGACTTGGCCCCATATAACAGCAGACCTGCAGTCACCACATGAGCCACCTGGGCTGGGAACCAGTCCAGCCTACCACATGCCCAAAGCAGTCAGTCTCCCCACATCAGAAGAGCATATACATCTCATTTAAAAGTACCCCTAGAGCATATAGTTCTAGTGAACAGGGGGGACTGTGTTGCCCAGACACATAGGAGATCTTCTATATAAGGTCAGTTCTTCAAGACTGGGCAATGTAACGAACTGTGTAACAAAGAAATAAACACAGAGAACTGAGCAAAATGAGCAGACCAAGAAATATATTGCAAATGAAGGAGCAAGAAATAAACTCAGACAATGAACTACACAAAATGGAGATAAGTGATCTATCTGATAAAGTATTCAAGGAAATCATCATAAAGATGCTCAGTGAACTAAGGAGAAGAATGGATGATCACAGTGAGAATTTCAACAGTTACAAGATATGAAGAACCAAATAGCTAAAAAATACAATACCTGAAATTAAGAAGTGCACTAGAAAGAATCATTGTAGATTAGATATTACAGAGAAACACATATATGATCTAGAGAAGACAGATTAATGGAAATCATCTAAGTCGAACAGAAAAAAAAAAAAAATCAAAAAATGAAGGTAAGTTAAAGAGACTCAGAGACAATAAGTGTTATACCTAAACTTATATTATAAGGATCCCACAGGAGAACAGTGGGAAAAAGAAGTAGAGAAATTATTTGAAGAAAGAAGTATTTAAATTTTCCCTAACCTGGCAAGGAAACAGACGTCTAGGTCCTGGAAGCAAAGATAGTCCCAAACAAACTTAATCCAAAGAGGTCTATACAAAGACACAATAAATAAAAAGGAAAAAATTAAAGATAAAGAGAGAATATTAAGAAAACAGCCAGAGAAAAGCAACTATATAGAAGGAAACTCTAAAAAGACTACTATCTGACTTTACAGCAGAAACTAGAGGAGAGTGGCATGCTATATTCAAAGAAATTAAAGGAAAAAACTCCAAAAACAATATTTTATCTGGCTAGGTTATCACTAGATTTGAAGAAGAGATAAAGAGTTTTGCAGACTAGCAAAAGCTCAAAGAATTCAGTACCACTAAACCAGCTTTACAAGAAATGTTGAAGAGACTTCTCTAAGTGGAAAAGAAGGGCATAACTACAAATATAAAAATCATAAAAGGGACAATCTCATTGGTAAAAGAAAATATACACTAAAGGTAGCAAAACAAAACCTCATTAAGCTAGAAGGAATGTTAAAAGACAAAAGTATCAATATCATCTATATTCACAATAAAAGTTTAAGAGATACACAAAACAAAAAGATGTAAAATATGATGTCAAAACCATTAAACATTGGAGTATTAAAATTTAAGGTGGTTAGAATGTGTTTGAATTTAAGAGATATATTTAAGAGATTATATGATTATTTAAAATGATCATATATTTATATATGTGTATTACATATATATATAGTTAAATATGAACTTCACAGTAATAACAAACCAAAAACTTATAACAGATAAACACACAAAAAAGAATGCAGTTCAAGCATAACACAAAACTAGTCAAATTACAAAGGAAGAGAGACCAAGCAAAAGGAGCCCCCCAAAACAAACAAAAAATCCCAAACCACAAAATAACCAGAAAAAAAATGAACAAAAGGGCAATAAATACATGCCAATTAATAATTAACTTTAAATCAAAAATATGCTCTAATGTAAATGTATAGTCTGGTTGAACAGATACGAAAACAAAATCTGCATATATGCTGCTTACAAAATGACTTCAGATCTAAAGATACACACAGACTGAAATTGAAAAGATGGAAAAAGATACTGCATGAAATGTAAATCAAAGAAAGCTGAAGTACAAACATTTCTATTAGACAAAATAGACTTTAAAACAAAGACTGTAACAAGAGACAAAGAAGAACATTGCATGATGACAAAAGTATTAATCGAGAATAAGATACAACAATTACAAATATATATTCCCTCAATGCTGGAACACCTAAATGCATAAATTGAATAGAAACAAACATAAAGGGAAAAAAATTGACAGTAAGACAATACTAGTGGGGGGACTAACATACCACATAAATCAATGGAAAGACGATACAGACAGAAAATCAGTAAAGAAACACTGGCAATAAACAGCACATTAGATCAGATGGTTTAGTAGATATACAGAAAACATTCCATGAAAAACAGGCAAAACACACATTAAAAAAAAAAAAAAAAAAGAAAGCATAAGGAAATTTCCCCAGATAGAAAACAGTCAAAATTTAAGAATATTAAAATTACATTAATTATGTTTTCTGACCACAAATGTATTAGATTATGAATCAACTAAAAGAAAAAAAAAAACCCTATGAAATGCACAAATGTGGACTGTAAACAATACTAAACAACCAATGGGTCACTGACAAAATCAAAGAAAAAATTAAAAAAAAAAAAGATTAGAAACAAGTAAAAGTGGATAAAAACACACTGAAATATATAATATGCAGCAAAAGCAGTTCTAAGTTTATAGTGATAAAAGCCTACCATAGGAAATGAGAAAAATCATAAATAAATGATCTAATCTTTCTAGTCCAAAAGGACTAGAAGAAAAAGAAAAACAAAAAAATCCAATATTAATATTAATGGAAAGAAAGAAATAAGAAAGATCAGAGCAGAAATAAAATAGAGACTAAAAAATGTAATAGAAGAGACCAATGAAACTAAGAGCTGGTCTTTGGGAAAGATAAACAAGATTGATAAAACTTCAGCTAGATACATCAAGGAAAACAAGGGCTCAAATCAATAAAATCATGAATGAAAGAAGAGAAGTTATAGCCAACAGAACAAAATTACAAAGGATCATAAAAAGTTAATATGAACAATTATATGCCAATGTAATGGACAATCCAGAGGAAATGGCTAAATGTCTAGAAATCTATAATCCCCCAAGACTGATTTAGGAAGAAATAAAAAATATGAACAGACTAATTAGCAGCAAAGACATTGAATCAGTAATCAAAACTATGCACAACAAACAAAAGTCCAAGCCACATGACTTCAGAGGTGAATTCTACAAAAACTTAGAGAGCTAACATCCATCCTTCTTAAACTATTCCAAAACAATGAGAGGATGGAACAGTTCTGAACTCATTATACAAGACCAGCATCATCTTGATAATACCAGACCAAGGCACTACAAAAAAATAAAATTATAGGCCAACATCACTGATGAAAATAGATGTCAAAATTCTCAAACAAAATATTAAGAAACTTGATTCAACAATATGTTGACAGGATTATGCACTGTGATTAAGTGGGATTAATCCTAGGGAAGCAAGGATGGTTCAATAGCTGCAAATATATCAATATGAAACCCCACCTTAGCAAAAAAAATAGGATCATTTCAATAGATGCAAAAAAGGTTTTTTGAAAAATTCAAAATTTGTTTATAATACAAACTCTTAATAAAGGCGGTATAGAGGGAACATACCTCAAAATATAATAAAGGATATATATGACAAACCCACAGTCAACTTCATATTCAACAGTGAAAAGCTGAAAGCATTTCCTCTAAGGTCAAAGTGATGATAAGCATGTCCATTCTGGCCACTGTTATTCATCATAGTATTGGGATTCCTAGCCACAGCAATCAGAAAAGAATACAAAAACAAAATAAAAGGAATCCAAATCAGAAAGGGAGAAAAAAAAAAAAACTGTTGTTGTTTGCTAGTGACATGATACACTACATAGAAAATTCAAAAGATACTATCAAAAACTATTAGAACTAATAAGTAAATTTAGTAATGTTACAGGATACAATATTAAATTCTTGTACTCTGAAAACTATATTACATTAATGAAAGAAATTAAAAGATACAAATGGCTATATATAAATCATGCTTATGAACTAGAAGAATAAAATTGTTAAAATGTCCATACTATCTTTGTAAATCTACAGATTCAATGCAGTGCTGACTAAAATACCAAGTACATTTTTTTTCACAGACCTAGAACAAATAATTACAAAGTTTTTATGGAAACTCAAAGACTCAATATCCAAACAAATCTTGAGAAAGAACAGAGTTAGAGGTATCATGCTCCCTGATTTCTAATTATACTAAAAAGCTATAATAATCAATACACTCTGATACTAGCACAGGGATAAACATATACATCAAAAGAACAGAACAGAGAGCACAGAAATAAATTCACATGTGTATGGTCAATTAATCAACAACAAAGAATATAAGATTATATACAAGGGGAAAAGACACTCTTCAATAAACAGTGTTGAGAAAACTGGACATCTACATACACCGAGGAAACCAGAATTGAAAGAGACATGTGTACCCCAGTGTTCATCACAGCACTGTTTATAATAGCCAGGACATGGAAGCAACCTAGATGTCCATCAGCAGATGAATGGATAAGAAAGCTGTGGTACATATACACAACAGAGTATTACTCAGCCATTAAAAAGAATACATTTGAATCAGTTCTAATGAGGTGGATGAAACTGGAGCCTATTATACAGAGTGAAGTAAGCCAGAAAGAAAAACACCAATACAGTATACTAATGCATATATATGGAGTTTAGAAACATGGTAATGATAACCCTGTATGCGAGACAGCAAAAGAGACACAGATGTATAGAACAGTCTTTTGGACTCTGTGGGAGGGTGGGGGGGGGGGATGACTTGGGAGAATGGGATTGAAACATGTATAATACCATATAAGAAATGAATCGCCAGTCCAGGTTCGATGCATGATACAGGATGCTTGGGGCTGGTGCACTGGGATGACCCAGAGGGATGGTACAGAGAGGGAGGTGGGAGGGGGGTTCAGGATTGGGAACATGTGTACACCTGTGGCAGATTCATGTTAATGTTTGGCAAAACCAATACAATATTGTAAAGTAATTAGCCTCTAATTAAAATAAATAAATTTAAATTAAAAAAAGAATCAAACTAAATTACTTTATCAGACAATGTACAAAAATAAACTCAAAATAGATAAAATAATTGAAATTAGGAACTGAAACCATTAAACTCCTAGAAGAAAACATAGGCAGTAGGTTCTTTGACCTGTCTTAGGAATATTTTTTTGGACCTGTCTCCTCAAGGCATGGAAACAAAAGCAAAAATACATGGTTGGGATTATATCCTACTAAAAGGCTTTTGCACAGTGAAGAAAACTATCAACCAAATGAAAAAGTCATATACAGAAAGGGAGGAGATTTATGCAAATGATATAACCAATAATGGATTAATACCAAAAACATATAAAGAATTTTTACAACCCAATATAAAAAACCCACACAACTAAATATGACCAGATGATCCTCACAGATATTTTCCCAAAGAAGAGATGGGCAGTAGGCACACAAAAGATGTTTGGCATCACTAACCATCAAGGAAATGCAAAGCTGCAATGAGATATCACTTCACACCTGTCAGAAAGACTATTATTAAAAAGACCATAAATAACAAGTATTGGCAAGGATGTAAAGAAATAGGAAACCTGTGCACTGTTGGTGGGAATACAACCTGTTGCTGCCACTGTGGAAAACTGTATGGAGATTCTTCAAAAAATTCATAATAGAATAGACCTACCATATTATCCATCAATTCCACTTCTGGGTATTTACCCAAAGTAAAAAAACATTAATTCAAAAAGATAAATGTACTCTATGCCCACTGTAATGTTATGTACAACAGCCTAGATACGGAAACAACCTTGGATAGATGAATGCCCATGGATAGATGAATGGATAAAACATGTTACACACACACACACAGACACACACACACTGGAATGTTACTCATCCATAAAAAGTTGAAATCTTGCTTTCTGCCACAACACAGATGGACTTGGAGGGTAGGTACTATGCTAATTGAAATGAGTCAGACAAAGACAAATACGATGTGAACTCACTTATATGTGAGATCTAAAACAAAGAAAACAACAAAACAGACTCAGGTACAGAAAACAAACAGGTGGTTGTCGGAAGAAAGGCAGGTAGGAATTGTTGGGAGAAGCAGATGAAGGGAACTAAGAGGTACAAACCTCCAGTTATAAAATAAATAAGCCATGAGGATGTAATATATAGCATAAAGAATATGGCAAATACTATTAATAAATGTGTATGGTGCACATGACTACGGTGATCCTTTCATAGTGTATGCAAATGTCAGATCATGTAGCACACCTGAAACTAACATAAAAATGTATATCAACTATTTTTCAAGAAAAGAGAAAGAAATTATGAACAGAAAACTGTTTTGCATGTGGATAAATGTAAACAAGATGTAATTTGATGAACAGGCACTGGTTAGAATGGAGGGGAAATTACTACACATGCTATTCAGAAGACATGCCTAAGTATATGAATGCAGATAGCTGCAATAATAATGAAAAGATGTGACAAACAAAATTAATGAAAAGAAAACTGGTGAAACCACACAATAAAAGACATAACGGATTTTAAGGCAAAATTAGTCATCAAGCATAAATGATTCATAATAATAAAAGGTTCATTTCATTGGAAAAATATTATAGTTCTAATCTTGTAAACATCTGATTAAATATACATCAAGATATGCAGAGCAACACTAGAGCAACACTATGTAGAGCAACACAGTTTTCAAATAAAACTGACAACTTCACAATCATGAGGATAGAATTTAACATTCATTCTCAAAACTGCTAAGTTAATAATTATTATTACTTGTCAAAACCAATTCATACTATTCTCATGCTATATACTTATGCTTCCTTTAGTATTCCCTGGTTCCTCTGCTCTTAGGTTGTTCTGCCACCTTTGCTAACTGCAGTATACCACAAAGGGGACACAGATTGGTTACTTTATGCAACAATATTTACCACATGATTCCTAGGCTCAAGGTATTTTTCCAGTCTATGGTGTCACAGCACTAAACAGAAAAGATCTCTGCTCTCATGGAGCTTACATTTTAAGTGGCCGCACAGGAAAAAACATAAACATACAAATATGTTTATATTTATAAATATTAACATAGTATCGTTATTACTAAAAAGAGAAACAAAAGAGTTAAAAGTACAGAGTCCAGCAGGGATAGTTTTTTTTTTTTTTTTTTTTTTAATAGGGATCTCAGGTAAGGACTCTAATGTAAAGCGATGATTGAGCAGAGATGGAAGGGAGCACTCCCAGTAGGTATCTGAGGAGAAAGCTTTCCAGGCAAGTGTGAAAGCCCAAGATGGAAGCCTGCTCAGTACCTGAAAGAACAGAAGCTGCAGCAAAGTGAGCAAGGAAGACAGTATTGGAAGGCGAGGTCAGAGAAGTGTGTTTCACATGAGCAGAGTGTATAGGACTTTGTAGGGGTGGTTTCTATTTATGGGTTTTTATTCATGGGAAGCCATGAGAGTCCACAATAGCAGTGTGATCTGGCTTCCAGTTGTAAAGGGTTACTGTGGGAGTTTTGTGGAGAACACAATAGAGTGGTTGTGGAGGGGCCAGGGCTAAAGCAGGGAGATGAGTTTAAAAGGTTTCTGAAGTAATCCAGGGAAGAGAGGCCAGTAGCTGAAAACAAGGGTAGTAGAAGGGGAGGGAAGAAGGATTCTGCATCTGTTGTGAAGACGGCCACAGGATAAATGATGAGTTTTTCCAGGCAGCAGCAGCCACCCACATTATACTCTTTCTTTCACGTTCTTAGTGCCTCTGATTTTTTTTTTTCTTTTCACAGTCCTTACTCCCATAGGCTATTGGCATGTAAAAACCATACTTAAAACTGATCTATTGAAACATGTATTAAAAAAAAAAAAAAGCTTTGAAGAAGTTGTAAATACTGCTGACAGCTCTCACTGAAAGATCTATTCTTTAAAAAATGCTTCTGGTATTTTGATAGGGATTGTAGTGACTCTGATATTGCCTCTGGTAGTATGGTCTTTTTAACAATATTAATTCTTCTAATCTCCCCATTTCTGTTGTCTTCAATTTATTTCATCAGTGTACTTGTAGTTTTCTGAGTACAGGTCTTTTACCTCCTTAGGTAAGTCTATTCCTAGATAGTTTATTCTTTTTGATGCAATGGTATTCCCTCAAATTCCCTTTCTGATAACTCATTATTACTATATAGCAATGCAACAAATTTCTGTATACTGCTCTTGTATCTTGAAACTTTACCAAATCCACTGATGAGCTCTAGTAGTTTTTTGGTATCATCTTTAGAATTTTCTGTATATAGTATAATCATGCAACCTGCAAACAGTGACAGTTTTACTTCTCCTTTTGCAACCTGGATTCCTTTTATTGTTCTTGTCTGATTACCTAAAATGGCTAATATCATGTTGTATAAAGGGCTTTCCAGGTGGCTCAGTGGTAAAGAATCTGCCTGCCAATGCAGAAGACTGGGTTCAATCCCTGGGTAGGGAAGATCCCCTGGAGAAGGAAATGGCAAGCCACTCGAGTATTCTTGCTTGGGAAATTCCATGGACAGAAATCTGGCAGGCTATATAATCCTTGGGGGTCACAAAGAGCTGGACACAATTGAGTGACTGAGCACACACACACATACACACACACACACACACACACACACACACAAAATGAATAAGAGTGGGCATGCTTGTCTTTTTTAGAGAAAATGTTTTAACTTTTCACCACTGAGTATCATGTTAGCCATAGGTTTATCATATATGGCCTTTATTATACTGAATTATGTTCCCTCTACAGCTTTCCTGGTGGCCTAGTGGTAAAGAATCTGCCTTTAATGCAGGAGCACTGGTTTGATCCCTGAGTCGGGAACATTCCCTGGAGGAGGAATGGCAACCTATTCCAGTATACTTGCCAGGACAATCCCATGGACAAAGGAACCTGGCAGGCTACAGTTCACAGGGTCGCAAAGACTTGGACATGACTAAGTGACTGAGTATTCACACATGCTTCCTATATACCCACCTTCTGAAGAGTTTTTATCATAAATGGATGTTATTATTATTGTTCAGTTGCTAAGTTTTGTCTGACTCTGCAACCCCATGGATGCAGCATGCCAGGCTTCCCTGTCCTTCACCATCTCTCGGAGTTTGCTGTAACTCATGTCCATTGAGTCAGTGAGGGGTGTTGAATTTTGTCAAAAGCTTTTTTTGGATCCACTGGCACGATCACATGGCTTTTAGGCTTTAAATTGTTAATGTGATATATCACATTGACTGATTTGTGGATACTGAACCATCCTTGCATCCATGAGATAAATCTCACTTGATCATGGTGTATGGTATTTTTACTGTATTGTTGGATTCAGTTTGCTAATATTTTATTGAAGATTTCTATATCTATGTTCATCAGTGATATTGACCTATAATTTTTTTGTGTGGTATCTTTCTCTGGTTTTGGTAGCAGAGAGGTTCTGGCCCCTTAGAATTCATTCAGAAGTATTCCTTCCTCTGCTATTTTTTCCTAATAGTTTGAAGATAGGTGTTAATTCTCTAAATATTTGGTAGAATTCACCTGTGAAGCAAAGTTTGGAGTTTTTATTACTGGTTCAATTTTAGTACTGTAATGGGTCTATTCATATTTTCTGTTTCTGTTTGGTTCAGTCCTGGAAGATTGTACATTTCTAGGAATTTGTTTCTTATAGATTATCCATTTTATTGGCATACAGTTGTTTGTAGTATTCCATTGGTATGGAAACACAAAACACTCTGAATAGCAAAAACACCTTGAGAAAAAAAGAGTAGGACTAGAGGCATCACCCTCCCTGACTTCAATCTATACTACAGAGATATAGTAATCTAAATAGTATGATACTGGCAGAAAAACAGACGCACGGATCAATGGAACACAACAGAGAGCCAAGAAAAAATCCCACTTTTATGACCAGTTAATCTATGACAAAGAGGCAAGAAAATACAATGGACAAAAGACAGTCTCTTCAATAAGTGATGCTGGGAAAACAGGAAAGCTACACACAAAAGAATGAGATTAGAACACTTCCTCACACCACATACAAAAGCAAACTCAAAATGAGTTAAAAACCTAAATAAATGTAAGACCAGAAACCATAAAACTTGGAGAAGAAGACAAAAGCAAAACACCTTGACATAAATCACAGTAGTATTTTTTTTGATTTGTCTCCTAAGGCAAAGGAAACAAAAGCAAAAATAGACAAATGAGACTTTGCCGTTGTTTAGTTGCAGTCGTGTCCGACTCTTGTGACCCCATGGATTTTAGCCCTCCAGGCTCCTCTATCCATGGGCCTTCCCAGGCAAGAGCCCTGGAATGGATTGCCACTTCCTTCTTCAGGGGATCTTCCTGACCTAGGGATTGAGCCTGCATATCCCACATTGGCAGGCAGATTCTTTACCACTGAGCTACCAGAGAAGCCCAAATGAGACCTAGTTAAACTTAAAAGCTTTTGCATTTGAGGACACAGTAGAAGAAAGAGAGGTTAGGACAAACTGAGAAAGTAGCATTGACAAATATACACTCCTATGTGTAAAATAGGTAGCTAGCAGGAAGCTGCCATATAACATAGGGAGCCCAGCCTGGTGCTCTGTGACGGCCGAGAGGGGTGGGTTGGGGGTGGGGAGAGGCTCTAGAGGGAGGGGATACATATACATCACTAATAATCAGGGAAACACAATAAAAAACCCAGTGAGATATCACCGCATACCGGTCAGAATGCTATCATCAAAAAGACCACAAACAACAAATGTTGGGAATGATGTGGAGAAAAGGGAACCCTTCTACACAGCTGGTGTGAATGTAACTTGGCGCTGTGGAAGTTCCTCAAAAACCTAAAAATAGAACTACTATTTGATCCAGCAATTCTACTCCTGGGTACTTAATCTGAAGAAAACAGAAACACTAACTTGAAAAGATACCTGAACCCCAATGTTATTAGCAGCATTATTTACAATAGCCAACATATGGAAGCAATCTGAGTGTCCATCAATAGATAAATGGATAAAGAAGATGTGGTATATACATGCACAACTGGATACTAGTCAGCCATAAAAAAGAATGAAAATTTGCTGTTTGCTATAACATGGATGAATAGGGATGGCTTTATGCATAGAAATAAGTCAGGTAGAGAAAGTCAAATACTGTATGACATGACTTATGTGTGAAATCTGAAAAATAATACAAGCCAGTGAACACAACAAAAAAAGAAACATACTGACAAATATAATAGAGAAGAAACTAGTCATTACAAGTAGGAAGAGAGAAGGGGGAGAGGCAAAATGAAGTAGGGAATTAAGAGGTGCAAACAACTGTATATAAAATAAATGAACTACAATGATATACTGTACAGCATAGGGAATACAGCCGATATTTTATAATGACTATAAATGGAGTACAATTTTTAAAAATTGTGAATCACTATGTTGCACACCTAAAAATTATATAATATTGTAAATCACCTATACCTGAATAAAAATCTATTCTGTATAAACAACCTGTTCATTAAAAGGCAAAGGGATGTGAAAGGAGTTGGGGGTGACACTTCCTCAGTAAGTCAGGTACCTTGGAAACTGGATCTGAGTGGGAAGTTCAGTCAAGATCTTTGACACATGACAGAGAAAGGAGAGTTACCTGGCCTTTTCTTCACTTTTGTGTGTTGAATGGAAAAAAGAAAAGATAGCTGAATGGACATTTTAGAAACACAGGCAGAGAGCAGAAAGCTGTGGGGAGAATTCATCTAGTTTCATGGGTAATTGTAGGGGTCCCCGAACCCCTGCTAGGAATTGGGCTGCACAGCAGGAGGTAAGTGGCAGGCATGTGAGTGAAGCTTCATGTGCTGCTCCCTATCAATTTCATTATGGCCTGCATTTATCTCCCTCATTGTTCAATTATCACCTGAACCACTCCACCCCTCTGTCTGTGAAAAAATTGTCTTCCATGAAACCAGTCACTGGTGTCAAAAAGGTTGGGGACTGATGGGTAATTAAATAAACCAGCAAGAGACAATTAACGGCTAGTTATTCATTAAACACTTTCTTAGCTACAGCAAGTTCCCTGAAATTTTTACAGCCTTTTTTCTGATACTGACTGCTGTCTGAGAAAGCTTAAAATAACAAACTCTTAGCTAAAGCAGAACAGATTATTTAAAACCACAAGACCATTTGTATTTGAATATGCAAATCAATTTTACAAGGACTCTGAAGAATGTAATTTCAAAACAAAAACAAATTTAAAATTGTTGAGAAATTTGTATTTTAGAGTTGATTTCCCTGATCTTTCCTGAAACCTCTGAAGTTGAAATATCAGGCCAAAAGTTCTCAATCATTTTGAAAATGAAATGAAGGATATGTCAGAACCATTTCATTGCCCAACAGATTGTAAGTTAATCTTTTTTTTTTAAATTTTATTTTACTTTTAAACTTTACATAATTGTTTTAGTTTTGCCAAATATCAAAATGAATCTGCCACAGGTATACATATGTTCCCCATCCTGAACCCTCCTCCCTCCTCCCTCCCCATACCATTACTCTGGGTCGTCCCAGTGCACTAGCCCCAAGCATCCAGTATCGTGCATCGAACCTGGACTGGCATCTCGTTTCATACATGATATTTTACATGTTTCAATGCCATTCTCCCAAATCTTCCCACCTTCTCCCTCTCCCCTAGAGTCCATAAGATTGTTCTATATATCAGTGTCTCTTTTGCTGTCTCGTACACAGAGTTATTGTTACCATCTTTCTAAATTCCATATATATGCGTTATTATACTGTATTGGTGTTTTTCCTTCTGGCTTACTTCACTCTGTATAATAGGCTCCAGTTTCATCCACCTCATTAGATGGGAAATATCTAACTGACCCTAGATGTCTTACGAATTACCTTTTTCTAGAACAAAATCCCTTTTCCCTAAATACTACTAGATATATTTCTCCTAGGCTCCAATTAGAAGTGACACAGGATGATTACTACATTTATCATTTATCTGCATATTATAAAATTCAAGTAAATTTCCTTATAGTTCAACTCAGGAAAAAGATCTTAAAGGTACTTTAGACAGTATACAAATGGTTAACATTGTAATATTTGAAAATTCTCTTGTGTTTAATTACAGACGGAAAACAATTTAGTTGTTTTAAGTTTTGTCATGTAATAATTAAAATATTTCAAAATAACTTTTCAGAATTTAAAACTGGAAATAGCGTAGATATCCTTCAATCGGTGAATGGTTAAAAAGTGTAACAGCTAGTATTATGCAATACTAGCCAGCAATAAAAAGGAGCAAACTATTGATATATCAATACAAATCTCCAGAGAATTATGCTGATTAAAAAAGCTTGTCTTTGAAGGTTACATACTTAAAGGTTATTTAAGACCTTTAAGTATGTAACCTTTAAAATAGGTTGTAAAAAAGGTCACATTCTTAAATGATAAAATTATTGAAATGGAAAACATAATGTTTGTCAGCAGTTAATGGAAGGGATGGAGAGGTCTGAGTGGGGGAGAGTGGAGGAAAGTGGTTGTGATTACAACAGCAATGTCAGGGATCCTTGTGATGGAACTGTATCTTATCTGTGCTAGTGGATACACAGGTGTACAACTGTGACATAAAAGACACAGACATATACAATAAAACTGGGGAAACTTGAATAAGACTGGTGGATTGCAATAATGTCAATAGGCAAGCTATTGACAGTGATATTGCAGTACAGGTATGCAAAATGTTATTACAGAGAGAAACTGGGTAAGGAAGACATGGGATCCTTTTTGATTTTTTTTCTTAATTAAGGTAAAATTGGCTTACAACATTATCTAATATTTATATGAACATTATAATTGAATTCTGTATACACTACAGTGTGCTCAGTACTAAAGGGCTGATGATTATATCCCATTCCACTAATTTTGGAGATGGTGTCCTTTGCTGTACAGAAGCTTTTTAGTTTGATGGCAGTCCCATTAATTTATTTTCACTTTTTCCAATTTTTCTCTTGCCAGTATCCAAAAAGATACTATTAAGATCAATGTAAAGTGTACTACTTATGTTTTCTTTTAGGAGTTTTATGGTTTCAGGTCATACATTCAAGAATTCAATCCATTCTGTGGTGGCTCAGTGATAAAGGATCCACCTGCAATGCAGGAGCTATAGGAGACATAGGTTCAATCCCTGGGTCGGGAAGATCCCCTGGAGAAGAGCATCGTAGCCCACTCCAGTATTCTTGCCTGGAGAATCCCCATGGACAGAGGACCCTGGTGGGCTACAGTCCATAGGGTCACAAAGAATCAGACATGACTGAAGCGAAATAGCATGCATGCATTCAATCCATTTGATCCAGTTTTATCCATTCATGTATGACAGCATCTACTTTCATTATTATTTGTGACTGTCCAGCTTCCCTGACATCATTTATTAAAGAGACTTTTCTGTCTCCAGTGTATGGTATGGGTCATTACTTTTGTAAATTCAGTTCAGTTGAGTTCAGTCACTCAGTCATGTCCGACTCTTTGCGACCCCATGAACCACAGCATGCCAGGCCTCCCTGTCCATCACCAACTCCCGGAGTCCACCCAACGCATGTCCATTGAGTCGGTGACGCCATCCAGCCATCTCATCCTCTGTCGTCCCCTTCTTCTCCTGCCCTCAATCATTTCCAGCATGAGGGTCTTTTCAAATTAGTCAGCTCTTCGCATCAGATGGCCAAAGTATTGGAGTTTCAGCTTTAGCATCAGTCCTACCAATGAACACCCAGGACTGATCTCCTTTAGGATGGACTGGTTGGATCTCCTTGCAGTCCAAGGGACTCTCAAGAGTCTTCTCCAACACCACAGTTCAAAAGCATCAATTCTTTGGCCCTCAGCTTTCTTTATAGTCCAACTCTCACATCCATACATGACCACTGGAAAAACCATAGCCTTGACTAGATGGACCTTTGCTGACAAAGTAATGTCTCTGCTTTTTAATATGCCGTCTAGGTTGGTCATAACTTTCCTTCCAAGGAGTAAGCGTCTTTTAATTTCATGGCTGCAGTCACTATCTGCAGTGATTTTGGAGCCCAGAAAAATAAGGTCAATCACTGTTTTCACTGTTTCCCCATCTATTTGCCATTACGTAATGGGACCAGATGCCATGATCTTCGTTTTCTGAATGTTGGGCTTTAAGCCAACTTTTTCACTCTCCTCTTTCACTTTGATCAAGAGGCTCTTTAGTTCCTCTTCACTTTCTGCCATAAGGGTGGTACATCTGCATATCTGAGGTTATTGATATTTCTCCTGGCAATCTTGATTCCAGCTTGTGCTTCTTCCAGCCCAGCGTTTTTCATGATGTACTCTGCACAGAAGTTAAATAAGCAGGGTGGCAATATACAGCCTTGACGTACTCCTTTTCCTATTTGGAACCAGTCTGTTGTTTCATGTCCAGTTGTAACTGTTGCTTCCTGACCTGCATACAGGTTTCTCAAGAGGCAGGTCAGGTGGTCTGGGATTCCCATCTCTTTCAGAATTTTCCACAGTTGATTGTGATCCACACAGTCAAAGGCTTAGGCATAGTCAATAAAGCAGAAATAGATGTTTTTCTGGAACTCTCTTGTTTTTTCCATGATCCAGCAGATGTTAGCAATTTGATCTCTGGTTCTTCTGCCTTTTCTAAAACCAGCTTGAACATCTGGAAGTTCATGGTTCACGTATTGCTGAAGCCTGGCTTGGAGAATTTCAAACATTATTTTACTAGCGTGTGAGATGAGTGCAATTGTGCGGTAGTTTGAGCATTCTTTGGCATTGCCTTTCTTTGGGATTGGAATGAAAACGGACCTTTTCCAGTCCTGTGGCCACTGCTGAGTTTTCTAAATTTGCTGGCATATTGAGTGCAGCACTTTCACAGCATCATCTTTCAGGATTTGAAAGAGCTCAACTGGAATTCCATCACCTCCACTAGCTTTGTTCGTAGTGATGCTTTCTAAGGACCACTTGACTTCACATTCCAGGATATCTGGCTCTAGGTGAGTGATCACACCATTGTGATTATCTGGGTTGTGAAGACCTTTTTTGTACAGTTCTTCTGTGTATTCTTGCCACCTCTTCTTAATATCTTCTGCTTCTGTTAGGTCCATACCATTTCTGTCCTTTATCGAGCCCATCTTTGCATGAAATCTTCCCTTTGTATCTCTAATTTTCTTTCTTTCTTTTTTTAAATTTTATTTTATTTTTGGAAACTTTACAATATTATATTAGTTTTGCCAAATACTGAAATGGATCTGCCACATGTATACATGTGTTCCCCATCCTGAACCCTCCTCTCTCCTCCCTCCCCATACCATCCCTCTGAGTCATCCCAGTGCACCAGCCCCAAGCATCCACAATCGTGCTTTGAACCTCTAATTTTCTTGAAGAGATCTCAAGTCTTTCCCATTCTGTTGTTTCCCTCTATTTTTTTCCCGTTGATCACTCAGGAAGGCTTTATTATCTCTCCTTGCTATTCTTTGGAACTCTGCATTCAAATGGGTATATCTTTCCTTTTCTCCTTTGCTTTTCACTTCCCTTCTTTTCATAGCTATTTGTAAGGCCTCCTCAGACAGCCCCAAAAAATTAAATTGTAAATTAGTTGTCTGTATATTTGTGGGTTTATTTCTGGGCTCTGACTTTTCTTCCATTGATCTGTATTTCTGTTTTTCTGACATTATCATGCTGTTCTGAAAACTACAGCTATGTAGTATACCTTAAAATCAGGGAGCATGATACCTCCAGATTTATTCTCAGGATTGTTTGGCTATTCAGGGTCTTTTTCCTTCTTTTTCTAGTTCCATTAGGCGTAAGCTAAGATTGTGTATTTGATATTTAGCTCATTGATTGTGGTAGGCCTATATTGCTATAAAAGTTTTTTTGAAGCAGCACTTTTGCTGCCTTCCACAGATTTTGGTATGTCATATTTTCATTTGTGTTGAGAAATCTTCATTTCTTCTTATTGCTGATTTCTAGATTTTTACTGTTGTGGTCAGAAAAGACATTTAATACCATTTCAAACTTCTTAAATTTACTTAGACTTGTTTTGTGCCCTAACATGTGATCTATTTTGGAGACTGTTCCATGTGTACTTGTGAATGTATATTCTGCTGCTCTTGGATGGAATGTACTGTATACATGTATTAAGTCCACCTGACCTAATAATGTTTAAGGCTGATATTCTTTGCTGACTTTCTCTCTGGATTATCTATCCATTGATGTAAGTGAAAAGAAAGTGAAAGTGAAGTTGTTCAGTCATGTCTGACTCTTTGTAACCTCATGGACTGTAGCCTGCCAGGTTCCTCTGTCCATGAGATTTTCCAGGCAAGAATACTGGAGCGGGTTGCCATTTCCTTCTTCAGGAGATCGTCCCATCCCAGGGATAGAACCCAGGTCTTCCACATTACAGGCAGACTCTTTACCATCTGAGCCACCAAGGAATCTCTTCCACTGATGTAATGGGGTGTTAAATGTCCCCATGATTATTGTACTGCTGCCAGCTTTTACCCTAGATGTGTTAATAACTGTTTTATTTATTTTGACATTCCTATATTAAGTACATATATGTTAATAAATATCGTGACTAAATATCCATCCTTGTCTCTTAATACCTTCTTTTTTTTTTTTTTCTCCCAAATCTTCCCACCCTCTCCCTCTCCCACAGAGTCCATAAACCTGTTCTATACAACAGTGTCTCTTTTGCTGTCTCGTATACAGGGTTATCGTTACCATCTTTCTAAATTCCATATATATGCATTAGTATACTGTATTGGTGTTTGTCCTTCTGGCTTACGTCACTCTGTATAATAGGCTCCAGTTTCATCCACCTCATTAGAACTGATTCAAATGTATTCTTTTTAATGGCTGAGTAATACTCCATTGTGTATATGCACCACTGCTTTCTTATCCATTCATCTGCTGATGGACATCTAGGTTGCTTCCATGTCCTGGCTATTATACACAGTGCTGTGATGAACATTGGGGTACACGTGTCTCTTTCCCTTCTGGTTTCCTCAGTGTGTATGCCCAGCAGTGGGATTGCTGGATCATAAGGCAGTTCTATTTCCAGTTTTTTAAGGAATCTCCACACTGTTCTCCATAGTGGCTGTACTAGTTTGCATTCCCACCAACATTGTAAGAGGGTTCCCTTTTCTCCACACCCTCTCCAGCATTTATTATTTGTAGACTTTTGGATCGCAGCCATTCTGACTGGTGTGAAATGGTATCTCATAGTGGTTTTGATTTGCATTTCTCTGATAATGAGTGATGTTGAGCATCTTTTCATGTGTTTGTTAGCCATCTGTATGTCTTCTTTGGAGAAATGTCTATTTAGATCTTTGGCCCATTTTTTGATTGGGTCGTTTATTTTTCTGGAGTTGAGCTGTAGGAGTTGCTTGTATATTTTTGAGATTAGTTGTTTGTCGGTTGCTTCATTTGCTATTATTTTCTCCCATTCTGAAGGCTGTCTTTTCACCTTGCTAATAGTTTCCTTTGATGTGCAGAAGCTTTTAAGTTTAATTAGGTCCCATTTGTTTATTTTTGCTTTTATTTCCAATATTCTGGGAGGTGGGTCATAGAGGATCCTGCTGTGATGTATGTCAGAGAGTGTTTTGCCTATGTTCTCCTCTAGGAGTTTTATAGTTTCTGGTCTTACGTTGAGATCTTTAATCCATTTTGAGTTTATTTTTGTATATGGTGTTAGAAAGTGTTCTAGTTTCATTCTTTTACAAGTGGTTGACCAGATTTCCCAGCACCACTTGTTAAACAGATTGTCTTTAATCCATTGTATATTCTTGCCTCCTTTGTCAAAGATAAGGTGTCCATAGGTGCGTGGATTTATCTCTGGGCTTTCTATTTTGTTCCATTGATCTATATTTCTGTCTTTGTGCCAGTACCATACTGTCTTGATAACTGTGGCTTTGTAGTAGAGCCTGAAGTCAGGTAGGTTGATTTCTCCAGTTCCATTCTTCTTTCTCAAGATCGCTTTGGCTATTCGAGGTTTTTTGTATTTCCATACAAATTGTGAAATTATTTGTTCTAGCTCTGTGAAGAATACTGTTGGTAGCTTGATAGGGATTGCATTGAATCTATAAATTGCTTTGGGTAGTATACTCATTTTCACTGTATTGATTCTTCCAATCCATGAACATGGTATATTTCTCCATCTATTAGTGTCCTCTTTGATTTCTTTCACCAGTGTTTTATAGTTTTCTATATATAGGTCTTTAGTTTCTTTAGGTAGATATATTCCTAAGTATTTTATTCTTTTCGTTGCAATGGTGAATGGAATTGTTTCCTTAATTTCTCTTTCTGTTTTCTCATTATTAGTGTATAGGAATGCAAGGGATTTCTGTGTGTTGATTTTATATCCTGCAACTTTACTATAATCATTGATTAGTTCTAGTAATTTTCTGGTGGAGTCTTTAGGGTTTTCTATGTAGAGGATCATGTCATCTGCAAATAGTGAGAGTTTTACTTCTTCTTTTCCAATTTGGATTCCTTTTATTTCTTTTTCTGCTCTGATTGCTGTGGCCAAAACTTCCAAAACTATGTTGAATAGTAATGGTGAAAGTGGGCACCCTTGTCTTGTTCCTGACTTTAGAGGAAATGCTTTCAATTTTTCACCATTGAGGATAATGTTTGCTGTGGGTTTGTCATATATAGCTTTTATTATGTTGAGGTATGTTCCTTCTATTCCTGCTTTCTGGAGAGTTTTTATCATAAATGGGTGTTGAATTTTGTCAAAGGCTTTCTCTGCATCTATTGAGATAATCCTATGGTTTTTGTTTTTCAATTTGTTAATGTGGTGTATTACATTGATTGATTTGCGGATATTGAAGAATCCTTGCATCCCTGGGATAAAGCCCACTTGGTCATGGTGTATGATCTTTTTAATGTGTTGTTGGATTCTGATTGCTAGAATTTTGTTTAGGATTTTTGCATATATGTTCATCAGTGATATTGGCCTGTAGTTTTCTTTTTTTGTGGGATCTTTGTCAGGTTTTGGTATTAGGGTGATGGTGGCCTCATAGAATGAGTTTGGAAGTTTACCTTCCTCTGCAATTTTCTGGAAGAGTTTGAGCAGGATAGGTGTTAGCTCTTCTCTAAATTTTTGGTAGAATTCAGCTGTGAAGCCGTCTGGACCGGAGCTTTTGTTTGCTTGAAGATTTTTGATTACAGTTTCAATTTCCGTGCTTGTGATGGGTCTGTTAAGGTTTTCTATTTCTTCCTGGTCGAGTTTTGGAAACTTGTACTTTTCTAAGAATTTGTCCATTTCTTCCTCGTTGTCTATTTTATTGGTATATAATTGTTGATAATAGTCTCTTATGATCCTTTGTATTTCTGTGTTGTCTGTTGTGATCTCTCCATTTTCGTTTCTAATTTTATTGATTTGATTTTTCTCCCTTTGTTTCTTGATGAGTCTGGCTAATGGTTTATCAATTTTATTTATCCTTTCAAAGAACCAGCTTTTGGCTTTGTTGATTTTTGCTATGGTCTCTTTTGTTTCTTTTACATTTATTTCTGCTCTAATTTTTAAGATTTCTTTCCTTCTACTAACCCTGGGGTTCTTCATTTCTTCCTTTTCTAGTTGCTTTAGCTGTAGAGTTAGGTTATTTATTTGACTTTCTTCTTGTTTCTTGAGGTGTGCCTGTATTGCTATGAACTTTCCCCTTAGGACTGCTTTTACTGTGTCCCACAGGTTTTGGGTTGTTGTGTTTTCATTTTCATTCGTTTCTATGCAAATTTTGATTTCTTTTTTGATTTCTTCTGTGATTTGTTGGTTATTCAGCAGCGTGTTGTTCATCCTCCATATGTTGGAATTTTTAATAGTTTTTCTCCTGTAATTGAGATCTAATCTTACTGCATTGTGGTCAGAAAAGATGCTTGGAATGATTTCTATTTTTTTGAATTTACCAAGGCTAGATTTATGGCCCAGGATGTGATCTATCCTGGAGAAGGTTCCATGTGCGCTTGAGAAAAAGGTGAAATTGTTTTGGGATGAAATGTCCTATAGATATCAATTAGGTCTAACTGGTCTATTGTATCATTTAAAGTTTGTGTTTCCTTGTTAATTTTCTGTTTAGTTGATCTATCCATAGGTGTGAGTGGGGTATTAAAGTCTCCCGCTATTATTGTGTTATTGTTAATTTCTCCTTTCATACTTGTTAGCATTTGTCTTACATATTGCAGTGCTCCCGTGTTGGGTGCATATATATTTATAATTGTTATATCTTCTTCTTGGATTGATCCTTTGATCATTATGTAGTGACCTTCTTTGTCTCTTTTCACAGCCTTTGTTTTAAAGTCTATTTTATCCGATATGAGTATTGCTACTCCTGCTTTCTTTTGGTCCCTATTTGCGTGGAAAATCTTTTTCCAGCCCTTCACTTTCAGTCTGTATGTGTCCCCTGTTTTGAGGTGGGTCTCCTGTAGACAACATATGTAGGGGTCTTGTTTTTGTATCCATTCAGCTAGTCTTTGTCTTTTGGTTGGGGCATTCAACCCATTTACGTTTAAGGTAATTACTAATAAGTATGATCCTGTTGCCATTTACTTTATTGTTTGGGGTTCGAATTTATACACCATTTTTGTGTTTCCTGTCTAGAGAATATCCTTTAGTATTTGTTGGAGAGCTGGTTTGGTGGTGCAGAATTCTCTCAGCTTTTGCTTGTCTGAGAAGCTTTTGATTTCTCCTTCATACTTGAATGAAATCCTTGCTGGGTACAATAATCTGGGCTGTAGGTTATTTTCTTTCATCATTTTAAGTATGTCTTGCCTTTCCCTCCTGGCTTGAAGAGTTTCTATTGAAAGATCAGCTGTTATCCTTATGGGAATTCCCTTGTGTGTTATTTGTTGTTTTTCCCTTGCTGCTTTTAATATTTGTTCTTTGTGTTTGATCTTTGTTAATTTGATTAATATGTGTCTTGGGGTGTTTCGCCTTGGGTTTATCCTGTTTGGGATTTTCTTGGTTTCTTGGACTTGGGTGATTATTTCCTTCCCCAGTTTAGGGAAGTTTTCAACTATTATCTCCTCAAGTATTTTCTCATGGTCTTTCTTTTTGTCTTCTTCTTCTGGAACCCCTATGATTCGAATGTTGTAGCGTTTAATATTGTCCTGGAGGTCTCTGAGATTGTCCTCATTTCTTTTAATTCGTTTTTCTTTTATCCTCTCTGATTCATTTATTTCTACCATTCTATCTTCTAATTCACTAATCCTATCTTCTGCCTCTGTTATTCTACTATTTGTTGCCTCCAGAGTGTTTTTAATTTCATTTATTGCATTATTCATTATATATTGACTCTTTTTTATTTCTTCTAGGTCCTTGTTAAACCTTTCTTGCATCTTCTCAATCCTTGTCTCCAAGCTATTTATCTGTGATTCCATTTTAATTTCAAGATTTTGGATCAATTTCACTATCATTATTCGGAATTCTTTATCAGGTAGATTCCCTATCTCTTCCTCTTTTGTTTGGTTTGGTGGGCATTTATCCTGTTCCTTTATCTGCTGGGTATTCCTCTGTCTCTTCATCTTGTTTAAATTGCTGAGTTTGGGGTGTCCTTTCTGTATTCTGGCAGTTTGTGGAGTTCTCTTTATTATGGCTTTTCCTCGCTGTGTGTGGGTTTGTACAGGTGGCTTATCAAGGTTTCCTGGTTAGGGAAGCTTGTGTCGGTGTTCTGATGGGTGGAGCTGTATTTCTTCTCTTTGTTCAGTCGCGCTGTCTGAAGTGAAAGGTCATGGAACTACACCCCACCGTGGCTGGCGTTGGCGGACTAAGGACGGCAGGAACCTTCACAACCCGGAGCAGAGGAGGATGCATCACTTACGGGGCCAATGACGTCAGCGTGGCTCATCAGTTACCAGGGAAACCTGCAGCTCCTTCTCCATTGGAGTTCAGGCAGCAGGTTCTCCATACTTCTATGGACGTTTCTTCCTCAGGAGAAACCTAGAAGAGGGGTTGTTGAAGTGTTCTTCCTCCTAGGGACCTAATTGTGTATTTTCAGCCAGCAGGTTCTAGATCAAAACCTTGGTTCAGGTTAGGGAACTGAGCAAAAAATAATTTTTAATGGGGCCATGTCTCTTAATACCTTCTTTAGCATAAAGTCGTTCCTTTCTGATATGAGTATGGTTACACCTGCTTTCTTTTGGCTGCTCGAAGTATCACTTCATTTCTAACCTATGTTTGTCCTTAGAGCTGAGCTGAGTCTCCTGGGGGAAGTGTATAGTTGGATATTGCTTTTAATCCATCCAGCCATAATGTGTACTGTGATTGGTGAATTCAGTCTGTTTACATTTAGGGTGATTACCAACAGATACAGACTTAGAACTGCCATTTTATCTTTTGTTTACTGGTTGCTCAATATCTCCATTGATTATTTTTCCTTGAATTTCTGTTTGCTATTTTACTTTGGTGGTTCTCCATAATTTTTTATGTTTTTAAATTTTTAAATGTTTTTATGTCTGTTCTACATTTTTGCTTTGTGGTTACCAGGAGGTTTATATAAAGTCTTTTTTTTTTTTTTTTTCCCTTAAGATAGAATTTTATCTTCAGGTTTCATCCTTTTCTTCTTCCCCTTTTATTGTCACAAATTACCCCCTTTTATGTTGCAAATTTGTTGCCAAATTGAGGTCATTTTTAAAGCTTTCTTTCAACATTTATGCTATAATTGCTTAATAACCTATTCTGACATAGAAATGTCATTTTCTGACTCTATTTATCAACTTACTCAAGTTTTATGTATCTTTGCAATTTCATTTCAGGTAGAAAGGTTCATTTCAACACTTCTTATAAGGAAGGTCTAATAGTGATGAGCTCCCTCAGCTTTTGCCTGTCTTGGGGAAGCCTTTATTTCTCTTTTATATCTGAATGATAACCTCACTGGAATATTCTTGGCTGATAAGTTTTTAAATCTTTCAATATTTTCAGTTTTCATTCTTCATTTCATTCTCTCTTGGCCTATAGAGTTTCTTCTGAGAAATGCACTGATACTCTACTGGGACATCAGCCTAACTGGTGCCCATTTTTGCCAAAGCTGCCTTTAAAATTCTTTCCTTATGACTGACAATGTATTTTGGAGAACATCTCTTTGTATTTAGATAATTAGGTGTTATGTTAGCTTTGTTGATTTGAATACATAGTTCTATCCTTGGGTTTGGAAAGTTCTCAGTTATTACTTTTTCAAATAAATTCTGTTACCTTCTTTTTCTTCTTCTGGGATACTCATTATCCTTATGTTGTCTTTTCTAATGGTGTCCAATAGTTATTATAGGGTGTCTTTTTTTTTTTTTTTAAGTCAGTTCTCTCTCTATTTAAATCACTTCTAGATTTTTATCTTCAAGGTTGCTAATTCTCTCTTCAATATGGTCAGTACTATTTCCAATGCTTTGCAAGAATTTTTCAGCTCAGTTAGTGAAATTTTCAGCTCTACAATTTCTATTTGGTTCTTTATTATAGTTTCAATCTCTAGCAAAATATCCCTTTTGATAATTAATTTTATTCCTGAACACTCTGAATTGCCTTTATGAGTTTTCTTTTAGCTTGTTGAGTTTCTTCATGATAGCTATTTTGAGTTCTTTATTAGTTAAGATACCAACCTTACCAGTCTTTAAGCTTGGTTTCAGAAGTTTATTATTATTATTATTTCTCTGTGTGTGTGTGTGTGATACTGTGTTATTGTGGTTTTTCATAGTGCTAGATGAATCATTCTTCTGTTGGTATATTTGAATAGCAAATTGAATAGCAAGCAACTTTCTTTTTAGGCAAAGCTTTGGGCAGGAGGAGAAGGGGATGACAGAGGATAAGATGGTTGGATGGCATCACCAACTCAATGGACATGAATTTGAGTAAACTCCGGGAGTTGGTGATGGACAGGGAGGCCTGGCATGCTGTGGTTCATGGGGTTGCAAAGAGTCGGACATGACTGAGCTACTGAACTGAATTGAACTTGATTTTTTTATTTTAAACTTTTTATTTTCTATTGAGGTATAGCTTATTAACAATATCATGATAATTTCAGGTGAACAGTGAAGGGACTCAGCCATACATATACACATATCCATTCTTCTCCAAACTCTCCTCCCTTCCAGGTTGCCACAATAACATGGAACAGAGTTCCATGCACTGTACAGTAAGTCCTTGTTGGTTATTCACTTTAAATATAGCACTGTGTCCATGTCCATCCCAAACGCTCTAACTATCCTTTCTCCTCATTCTTCCCCCTGGAACCCATAAGTTTGTTTTCTAAGTCTGTGAGTCTCTTTCTGTTTTGTAAGTAAGTTCATTTGCATAATTTCTTTTTCAATTCCACATACAAGGGATGTCATATGAAATTTCTCCTTCTCTGTCTGACTTACATCACTCAGTCTAACAATCTCTAGGCCCATCCATGTTGCTACAAATGGCATTATTTCATTCTTTTTAATGGCTTAATAATAGTCCATTGTATATATACTACATCTTCTATATCCATTCCTCTATCAGTGGACATTTAGGTTGCTTTCATGTCTTAGCTATAGTAAACAGTGCTGTAATGAATAATGGGGTGCATATATCCTTTCAGATCATGTTTTTCTCTGGATATATGCCTAGGAGTGGGATTGCAGGGTCATATGGTAGCTACAGCACAATTGCACTCATCTCACATGCTAGTAAAGTAATGCTTAAAATTCTCCAAGCCAGGCTTCAGCAATATGTGAACCATGAACTTCCTGATGTTCAGGCTGGTTTTAGAAAAGGCAGAGGAACCAGAGATCAAATTGCCAACATCTGCTGAATCATGGAAAAAGCAAGAGAGTTCCAGAAAAACATCTATTTCTGCTTTATTGACTATGCCAAAGCCTTTTACTGTGTGGATCACAATAAACTGTGGAAAATTCTGAAAAAGATGGGAATACCAGACCACCTGATCTGCCTCTTGAGAAATTTGTATGCAGGTCAGAAAGCAACAGTTAGAACTGGACATGGAACAACAGATTGGTTCCAAATGGGAAAAGGAGTACGTCAAGGCTGTATATTGTCACCCTGTTTATTTAACTTATATGCAGAGTACCTCATGAGAAACGCTGGATGGGAAGAAACACAACTGGAATCAAGGTTGCCGGGAGAAATATCAATAACCTAGATATGCAGATGACACACCTTTATGGCAGAAAGTGAAGAGGAACTCAAAAGCCTCTTGATGAAGGTCAAAGTCGAGACTGAAAAAGTTGGCTTAAATCTCAACATTCAGAAAACGAAGATCATGGCATCTGGTCCCATCACTTCATGGGAAATAGATGGGGAAACAGTGGAAACAGTGTCAGACTTTCTTTTTCTGGGCTCCAAAAGCACTGCAGATGGTGACTGCAGCCATGAAATTAAAAGACGCTTACCCCTTGGAAGGAAAGTTATGACCAACCTAGATAGTATATTCAAAAGCAGAGACATTGCTTTGCCAACAAAGGTTCATCTAGTCAAGGCTAAGATTTTTCCTGTGGTCATGTATGGATGTGAGAGTTGGACTGTGAAGAAGGCTGAGCGCCAAAGAATTGATGCTTTTGAATGTGGTGTTGGAGAAGATTCTTGAGAGTCCCTTGGACTGCAAGGAGATCCAACCAGTCCATTCTGAAGGAGATCAGCCCTGGGATTTCTTTGGAAGGAATGATGCTAAAGCTGAAACTCCAGTACTTTGGCCACCTCATGCAAAGAGTTGACTCATTGGAAATATTCTGATGCTGGGAGGGATTGGGGGCAAGAGGAGAAGGGGACGGCAGAGGATGAGATGGCTGGATGGCATCACTGACTCGATGGACATGAGTCTGAGTGAACTCCGGGAGCTGATGATGTACAGGGAGGCCTGGCGTGCTGCGATTCATGGGGTCGCAAAGAGTTGGACACGACTGAGCGACTGATCTGACCAGATGGTAGCTCTATTTTTAGGTTTTTAAGGAACCTCCATACTGTTCTCCATAATGACTATGCCAATTTACATCGCCACCAATAGTGTAGGAGGGTTCCCTTCTTTCCACACCCTCTCCAGCATTTCTTGTTTGTGGATTTTTTGATGATAGTCATTCTGACTGGTGTGATGTGATATATCATTGTAGTTCTGACTTGTATTTCTCTAATAATGAGCAGTGTTGAACATCTTTTCATGTGCCTATTGGCCATCTATATTTCTTCTTTGGAGAAATATCTGTTTAGGTCTTCAGCCCATTTATTGACTGGGTTGTTCTAATGCTGTTAAGCATCATGAGCTGTTTGTAAATTTGAGAACTAGTCCCTTGTTGGTCACATCATTTGAGCAAATATTTTTCCCCAGTCTGTGGGTTGTCTTTGTTTTGTTTGTTGTTTCCTTTGCTATGCAAATGCTTTTGAGTTTAGGTAGGCCCCATTTGTTTATTTTTGTTTTTATTTCCATTATTCTGGGAGATGGGTTGAAAAAGATATTGCTGTGGTTTATGTCAGAAAGTGTTCTGCCTACGTTTTCCTCTAGGAGTTTTACAGTGTCTGGTCTCACATTTAGGTCTTCAACCAATTTTGAGCTTATTTTTGTGTATGATGCTAAAGAATAATCTAACTTCATTTTTTTTTTTTTACATGTAGCTGTGCAGGTTTTCCAGAACTATTTGTTGAAGAGAATGTCTTTCCAATGTTGTGTAGTCTTTCCTCCTTTGTCATCGATTAACTGACGATAGGTGCATGGGTTTATTTCCAGGTTTTCTATCCTGTTCCATTGATCTATATTTATATTTTTGGTCCAGTACTGTACTGTTCTGATGATTGTAACTTTGTCGTATAGTCTGAAGTCAGGGAGCCTGATTTTTCCAGCTCCATGTTTCTTTCTCAAGATTGCTTTGGCTATTTGGGGCCTTTTGTGTCTCTATGCAAATTCTAAAATTCTTTTGATAGGGATTGCATTGAATCTGTAGATTGCCTTGGGTAGTATAGTCATTTTGACAATATTGATTATTCCAATCCACAAACATGATATATCTTTCCATCTGTTTGTGTCTTTTTCAATTTCTTTCATCAGCATCTTATGGTTTTCAAAGTACAGGTCATGTGTCTCCTTAGGCAGGCTTACCCCTAGGTAGTTTATTCTTTTTGATACAATGGTAAATGGAATTGTAAAGTTTTGGTTTTAACAATTGAACAGACTGATAATTAGAGGCCTTTGTTTTTCAGTAGGTGGCATTAACACACGTTTTTGGTATCCCTCATCTGGGCTGCTTCTGGATGCACTGGAGAACCAGCACTTTCCACCCTCTACTGCTTCTGCCAGAGGTGTCCCTTGTGCCCTTGTCTTTGTTGCTAGTTCCTCCAGGGTTCCTGGTACCTTGGGTGCTGCTGCTGCTATTAATGGTATTGTTGTCACCCCTGAGGGCATGGTGATGGGGGGCTCCTCTGCCATGTCTGGGGTCACCTGGGTCATGGGCACCACCACTATGGGAGGGAGAAAGTGGTGGGGAGAGTTGGGATCATGGGTGTCTCCATTGCAGCCAAGGACCAGGATTGGGGCACCACTGTTTCCCTGGTTCCGCCTCCTCTATGTGTTCCAATCTACCCATGTTCAGATGCACAGGTCTCTCCAGCATCTTGGTGTTTTGTGATCCTTTGTTGAGTTATGTAGACTGAAGGGGAGAGACAAAGGAACCATCTCACACTGTATGATGCTGACGTGTGTGTATGCTCAGTGGCTCAGTCATGTTTGACTCTTTGCAAACCCACGGAATTTTCCAGGCAAGAATACTGGAGAGGTTTGCCATTTCCCACTCCAAGGGACATGACTGAGTGACTGAACTGAACCGACCTGGACTTCATTTATTTGTTTTAATAGCTCTTGTGTAAAAATAGTATAATCTGAAAATAGAATACACCTTTTCCAGCTTGCATGCTTTTTCTTTCCTTATTATACCAGCTAAGATTTCCAATAAAATTCTTCATAGAAGTAGTAGGAATAGATATTCTTACCTTGTTCTCAATGTTAGAGGAAAAATACTGTTTTCACCATAAAGTATTATGTTAGTGGTACGGTTTTCCCACAAATATCTTTTCAGTTTTAGGAGGCTTTCTTCTAATACTATCCTTTGAGAATATTTTTAATCACAAATGGGTATTGAATTTTATCAAAAACTTTTTCTGTATATGCTGAGATGATTATAAGTACTTTTACCTTTAGTCTATTGTAAGATGAATTATATTGATTGATTTCAGAGGATAAATCAATAAAATAGATAAAAGGTGATTTAAGTTTTCAATTTTTGTGTGTGTCAGTTTTGGTAATTTGTGTCTTCTAAGATTTTGTCCACTTCATCTAAGTCTTCTCTTTTAATTCTAATGAGGTATATGTTCACTCTTTTTTTTACTCCTTGATGAGTTGAGGTATAACTTAATCAAATGTATTGCTCTCTTTAAAAATAGCTTTTGATTATATTTATATTATCTATTGTTCCTGTTTTCTATTTTATTGATTTTTATGTATCCTTTCTTTTCTTCTACTTACTATGGATTTTATCTGCTCTTCATTTTCTAGCTTCATAATTGGAAATTTTTAGATCATTGATCTTAGATCTTTCTTAATTTCTAATATAATTACTTCAAACCATACTTTTGCCCCAAGCATTGCGTTAAGCTGCATCCCAAGATTTTTGATGTCTTTCCATTTTTAGTGGGTTGAAAATATTTTCTAATTTACCCTATGACTTCTTTACACCATGGGCTACTTGGCAGTGTGTTGTTTAATTTCCTATATGCAGAAAATTTTTGTGAAAACTTTTTTTAAAATTGATTTTGAAGTTAAATTTCTTGTGGTCTGAGAATGCACTTTATATGAACTTAATTATTTAACACTTGTTGAAACTTGTTTTATAACTCAGAATACTACACCTTAGTAATGTTCCATTGAAAAGAGTATGTATTGTGCTATATATAAAGTTGGCTAGGTCCCATTGGCGGACAGTACTGTTCAAGTCTTCCACATCTTTATTATTTTTGTCTGTATTCTAAACTACTGAGAGAGTGGTGAAAAACTCCAATTATAATTGTGGATCTAGTTTTTGCTTTATGCAGTTTCGAACTCTGCTATTAGAGAAATATACATTTAAGATTTTTATGTCTTCTTGATGAATTGGTCCTTTTATTATTATGAAGTGTCTCTTTGTATCTAATGCTATTCCCATCCCTTCCCTTCTAAGTTCATAAATGTCTCTATATTTAAATTGCTTTTTCTCCCCTAGACAGAAAATAGTTAAATACTGCTTTAAAAAAATTATTTATTTTAACTGGAGGCTAGTTAGTTACTTTACAATATTGTGGTGGTTTTTGACATACATTGAGATGAATCAGCCATGGGTGTACATGTATCTCCTCATCCTGAAACTCCTTCTATCTCCCTCCCCATCCCATCCCTCTGGGTTGTCCCAGTGCATCGGCTTTCAGTACCCTGTTTCATGCATCGAACTTGGACTGGTCATCTATTTCACATATGGTAATACACATGTTTCAATGCTATTCTCTCAAATCATCCCACCCTTGCCTTCTCCCACAAAGTCCAATGATATCATTTACATCTGTGTCTCTTTTGCTGTCTTGCATATATGTTCGTCATTACCATCTTTCTAAATTCTATATATATGCATTAATATACTGTACTGGTGCTTTTCTTTCTGCCTTACTTCATTCTGTGAAATAGGCTACAGTTTCATTGACCTCATTAGAACTGACTCATATGCGTGTTTTTTTTTTTTTATAGCTCCATTGTGTATATGTACTACAACTTTCTTATCCATTCATCTGCTGATGGACATCTAGGTTGCTTCCATGTCCTAGCTATTGTAAACAATGCTGCAATGAACACTGGGGTATACGTGTCTCTTTCAATTTCGGCTTTCTTGGTGTGTATGTCCGGTTTTCTTGGTACGTATTGCTGGATCATAAGGCAGTTCTATTTCCAGTTTTTTAAGGAATCTCCACACTGTTCTCTATAGCGGTTGTACTAGTTTGCATTCCCACCAACAGTGTAAGAAAGTTCCCTTTTCTCCACACCCTCTCCAGTATTTATTGTTTGTAGACTTTTTGATGGCAGCTGTTCTGACAGGCATGAGATGGTACCTCATTGTGGTTTTGATTTGCATTTCTCTGATAATGAGTGTTGTTGAGCATCTTTTCATGTGTTTGTTAGCCAAATCTACTTGGACAGTTTCTCATTTTCATTTGGAGTTTCTAGATCATTTACAGTTAAAGTAGTTTATTAATACAATTGGTTTAAATCTACCATTTGTTTGTCTTGTGTTTCTCTTATGTGAACTTTGTTATTTTTCTCTTCTTTTTTAATGATTTCTGTTGCCTTAACTACATATATTTTCATATTCCACTTCATCACTTCTATTTGCTTAACTATCATTTTGTATTTTAATTTTTAGTCATTGATCTAAACTAAAATCAAGTTATTTTGATATAACATTAACTTTTTCTTTTACTACAAATATGCTCATATGTACTCAAAAGACGAGTATTATTAACCTGATATATCCATAATAAAGATTTTCAACAACTATAAATGTAAAGACAATTCTGTTTCATCTAAACACCCATTGGGAAATTACCCTGGAGGTCCAGTGGTTAGGACTCCATAGCCTTATTCCCAAAGGCCAAGGTTCAATCCTTATGTGGGGAACTAAGATCCCATAAGCAGTGTGGTGCAGCCTCTCCTCCTAAATCCCCCCAAATCTACACACTCATTAATTCTCGTCTCTCTCAGATTATTTATAGGCAAATTCCAGATAATATTACTGGCACATCTCCTTTTATTGTGCTTCACAGATACTTAATTTTTTAGAAATTGAAGGATTGTAGCAACTCTGTCTTATCAAATGATGGTTAACATTTTCCAGCAATAAAGTGCTTTTAAAATTAAGATAATTACATTGTTTTCTAGACATAATGCTACTGCATATTTAATAGACTGCAGTATAGTGCAAACATAATGTATATATGCACTGAGAAAAAAAAATTGTGCGACTCTCTTTATTGTGATATTTGCTTTACTGCAATGATCTGGAACCAAATCTGCAGTATCTATATTTCAACTGTAACCATTTCAATATGTATCTTAATTATTGCATCTAAAAAATTAAGAATTTCTTAATATCATTAAATAGCCAATCACTGTTCAGATTTCTCTGGTTGAATTGTTAAAAGATTTTTTTTTTTTCAGTTTGTTTGAATCAAGATTCAAATAAGGTCACTCCTTTCAATTGTTTGCTTTTATTCAGATAGTAGGAATGAAAGAGTTCAGGGAGATTTAAAAACATTGCTGCTACTACCACCATCTCTGAATTCCACCACTACTTCCATTTGATTTAAAATTAAAAATAATAATTTAAAAGATTTAATTTGAAATTTTAATTAAACAGAGCTCTTACACTGTATATATTTTTGAACTGGGGTTTCCATTTTATACTGAAGAATGTCAATCTTGGAAATTCTTTATACCTACCCTGACAAATCTTAGGTAACTCCATATTTTAAAATTTCAACTTTGGACAAATTCCAGTATGAGTGATTTCCTATTGCTTCACCAATATTATATTGCCAAATGGTGTAAGGACATAATCACTTCTTTCAAGAGGAGGAAAACTGCTCATGAATATTCTCTTAAATTTTGCCCGCACAATATTGTTTATTTCTTTATGACAAGTAGGGGCTAAATTAATGTAAAATGTGAAGAGTAGGGACAAGACTTCAAAAAATTAACCAGTCATTCTGGGGTAGATTGTACTACTGGAGTTTGAGTGTCATTACTTTACCACTCAAGAAAATGAGCTACACATAGAGACAGCAGTTGACTGTTTATGAGGAATACACTTATCAATAGCATTTAATGAATTATTTATAATTTCTTCAGTGTACTTTTTTTTTGTTTTACCAGCTTAAACTTTTTACAAATAGAGGGTAAAGTGGAACATCTATTACTTTGAGAAAAATACAAGAAGGCTTGAACTGATATTATTATGTCATCAAATAACATACTCACCAAAGGAATTTAATAAAAATTCTGATAATACTAAGCATAATTGTGTAAGATTTAGTGAAAATGAATTGACAAAAGTTCTCATAAACTTAAAAATGCATTTATAGGGAAAATAACTCTTTTTACCTCAAAATACTTTCATGCTTAAGAAAGAAAATTTTAAATTTTATATTTGCCAAATAGGTATGCAATTCCAGTTTACACAGTAAAATCAGGAAGTTATCTCAGATTATAGAAGTTATCTATAGATTGTGGAAATGAGGTTTATAATCAGGTCTTTTTAATCAAGTGTATATATTCTTTTTACACATATTTTCATTTGATTTTTCAATGATTCTGCATGGCGAGTAAAATCGTTCCTTTCCTTTTAACAATAAGCAAATTGATGAAAGACAGTAAAATGACCCAAGGGCATACTGTGGTTAGTTACTGAGTACAGACAAAAATCAGTCTTCTGACTCCATATTGTTCTTTCTTTCTGTTATACCAGAGAGAAACTGATTTTAGATCTTTGAAAAAAAATCCAAAATCCCATATACTCAACTATGAGTCAGAAATAGAAAAAGAGGAAATAGAATAAGGCTTAGAATCCTGTGAGCTATAGTGGATATGATGATATCATGACCTTTATTGCTAACTACTGACGTTTCTACTCTAAGTTTCTCAAAAAAGTCTGGCCTTGTCCATATGACACAAAATCATCCAGAAGAATGAAATTGGCAGATTCTTTGTCAAAACACCTAGAGGACTGGTGGCTGGAGCACTCTCATTTTATTACTATACTTTCAACAATAGTCACACATACTGAGAGATTCTTATGTGCCACGCAAAATGTCTGGCAGATAGAACAATATTATCTCAACTCTGCCCTTGAGAAATTTCCAGTTTGATGATAGTTAGAGGAAAACAGGTATATAAATAACCATAATGCAACATAAACAAATAATTGTAGGTTATAGATAAAGTATTGGAGAGCAGCAATATTTAAGTGGCTGAGAATAGGGTGCTTTGAAATAATAGGGGGAAAGTATCTTATTATATGCTAGCTATAATGAAATAACTTCCCATATTTCCAGTCTGGAAAAAATAATGAACTAGTTGATAAATTATATCACTCTGTAAGACAGCCACATATAAAATAAATGTAGCCAAAAAAACTGGAGACGTAAAATAAACTTTCAGTGTTTACATTTCAAATCAATTGGTAATATTATAAATCCAGAGGCTTACAAAATATTTTCTTTTTTGTTCAGAGCAATATTTTTGTTCAAGAAATTCAATTAGATGTTCAAGTATTATTCAGTTAGCTATACTGTAGATCCAGTGTTGACAAAATTCTAACTATAGCATTTAAATCAATGAGGCACAGGTATTCTAATGAAAAAGCCTGAAATAGTTTCACTAGAGTTTGCCTATTCCTCTTAAAATTTTAGTGAACTGAGTGTTTGTTTCCAGGATGGGTCTATGTTTTTTATTGTATGCTTCTGAAATTACCACATGTTCTACAGAATAAAAGCATATTTCCAAAGAACAAAGATTTTCCTTTTTTAAATGATGGGATAAAGTATGAGATGGTAGGCCGGGTTGTTTAGAAAAATTAATGGATAAGTAATAACAGTTATAATACTAAGCTGAACATGCTATATTTTAGAATATAAAGGAAAATTCATATAAATTAAAAAAAACACTAGGTTAAAAAGAAAACAAACAAACCTGTCCTTCCCTACGTCTCTATGGGCTATGCTGTCAGAACCTCTATCCATTCATTTTTATTCTACTTAACTCTTAGGGGTAAGTTGGTGATAAGCAATGCTTTATTGAATTCAGAACTCTGAATATTATTACTTTTAAGAGTTTGAAAGAATTTAATAAAAAAATAAGGTATAGAGGATCAGATGGTCTGAACTTGTTTTATATCAAATACATGAGGTGTGCCTGATCATTTCTCTTGGGCAAGTATATTATTATTCCACTGTGGTTTGGGTCATTCAAAATTTTAGAATGCCAAAAGTCACAAACTTCTTGAATGAGGGGAAAAGAATATGTAGGTAGTGAGTGACTTTTCTTTATAAAACAGCACGCACAGAATACCTCATTCAATTCTTTGAGCTGAGAGATAAAGAAGAATGAATGGTACTGGGAAAATACTAACTTCTTTGAACATCTCACTCAGGAGTACTCCAATTCACAAGGGCTAGAAAGTGTCTTTCCAAAGATTCAGATTAATTCACAACCAGTTTTATGTCACTCATTTTAGGAGTGGTGTGTATATGTGGGGTGGGATGAAGAAGATCATCAGTCAAGGTAACACTGCTGTTACAAATCACAAGTAAATTCACAGTGTGATAAGCTCCACTCCTATTTCAATTTTAGAAGGGCTCTGACAGCTCCCAGTTGTGGATTACATATTCTACAAATTTAGGCTCTCAGTAATTTATATCACCTCCTCATCTAAAGCAGAAAACAGTTCCTTGCCTGAAATGAAATGGTTGCACTATAAGACATGAAGAATTGATAGAAACCAGTTGAGAAAAAAAACTGATGATTGCAAAGCAGTTCAATGAAACAAAGGTATACTACTCTTCATCTACATTCATAAAGTTATTTGTACAAAGTAGATAATAATATCTGATTTTATACATAGTATTTTATCTTTAGTTTTTTTATATGTTAAATATATATTTAAGAAATATCTATACCCAATGTATTAATGACTTCCCTGGTGGCTCAGACAGTAAAGAATCTGCCTGCAATGCAGGAGAACCTAGATTCAATACCTGGGTTGGGAAAATCCCCTGGAGAAGGAAATGGCAACCCACTCTAGTATTCTTGCCTGGAAAATCCCATGGGCACAGGAGCCCGGTGGGCTACAATCCACGGGGTTTCAGAGTTGGACATGACTGAGCAACTAACACACACAACACACACAATATATTAATATATACTACTGTGCTGTGCTGTGCGGTGCTTACTGGCTCAGTCGTGTCCAACTCTTTGTGACCCTATGGACTGTAGCCCGCCAGGTTCCTCTGTCCATGGAGTTTCTCCAGGCAAAAATACTGGAGTGGGTTGCCATGCCCTCCTCAAGGTAATATTTCTGACTCAGGAATCAAACCGGGTCTCCTTCATTGCAGGCAGATTGTTTACAGACTGAGCCACCAAGGAAGCCCTAATATATAGTTGCAAAACATTAAACCTGTAAGAAAAATTCAAAGCTGTTAATTTTATGAGACTTTTCCAACACCAGAGCAATTCTGCTTACTTCAAAGGCAGTTCCTTGCCCAGATAAGAGAGATTTGCAGATGAGAAAAAACTTAACCACAGGAAAGGCTGAGTATGTTCACTGGGTTTCCTGAGATGCCTTCCTGGAACTTGTCTATGTTTGCACTGTTTTATCTTCATTCTATTTCTCCAGATACTTATCTACTTTGCCCTTCCAATTTGGATATCTTTATGATAACAGTTTCCAGCTCTTTATCTTCACCTCATGCTTTCTAATTTACTTCCTGCATTCGTATTCTGCCACTGAGCTTCCCTGGGCTGCTCCTCTGACCCAAATGATATCCCTAAGGTGTGTGATCTCCCTTTATTATACCAAATCAAGGAAACAAAAATATGTCATGCCAAAATAGCCTTTTTAATATAAAAATTGTTTTGATCTAAAGGCAATTAAGAAACAGCAAAAGCTGTGGTGGTGGTTTAGTCACTAAGTCGTGTTAGACTCTTGTGACTTCATGGGCTGCAGTCAGGGAGCCTTCCAGGCTCCTCTGTCCATGGGATTTCCCAGGTAAAAATACTGAAGTGGGTTGCCATTTTCCTTCTCCAGGAAAAGCATTCTGCCTTTCCCTTATTTTCCTAAAAACAGGACATAAATTTAGAAATATATCCCTCCTTCTCTCTCTACCAAGAAGGACAAACATTAATTATGTGGACAATAGTAGACCCTTATCAGCCTGGAGTTGGCACTAGAGGAACCTATGTGACAAACTTTACCAACAAGCCTTGATCTCCCATTCGCTTCCCATTTATTTGCTTCCTATAGTTTGCCACCTCTAGAGACTCAAGGTATTTGCTTTTGTCTTGTGACTTTTTTAAAATTTATTGTCCTTTGTTGAAAATGCTACATAAGCCTGAATTCTAAGCCACCTCTTTGAGCTACTCATTCCTGAGCTTCTTACATTAACATCTATCTATCTATCTATATACAGATGTTGATAAACTTCTGTTTGTTTTCTCTACACATTTTAGATTCTTGGGTAAGCTCTGTAACAGATAGACTGTTTCCTGGGCTGCCTTAACAGACTGTCTCGGTAACAGACACAGACTGTTCCCTGAGTTCCAGAAATAAACACATAGAAATTCTCAAGCTTAAATAAGCAGCAGCACTAAATATATTTCTTGGTTTAACTGTAAAAGACATAGACTATTTCCTTCTTAATTTTTATCTAAAGGAGCAAAATTGTAACACTATTATCAAGAATTATTTGCTAAATGTTCACTGCTTCCAAGATATCAGACATCTCTGTCCATGGAATTCTTCAGGCAAGAATACTGGAGTGGATAGCCATTTCCTTCTCCAGGAGATCTTCCCAACCTAGGGGTGGAACCTAGGCAGATTCGTTACCATCTTAGTCACCAGGTACCACACAGAGACTGAGCCAAATCTGCCTTTGAGTGTCTGAGTGTCTCTTGCAGACAGACGGGTCAGCGGTGGCTTTCTGTGGGGACAGGGGTTCTGGCTGCAGCAGACCCGGGAGGCAGGGAGTGTGACGTAAGTTCTCTTGGAGGAGGTTGCTACTAGTCCCACCATACAGTGAACCAGGTAAATGACCCACAAACTCAAGAATAATTATAACAAAAAAGTTCTCACACTGTTATGAAAGTTCTAGGACCCACACCAGATTTCCTAACCTGGGGATACAGTAAAGGGACTAAGAACCCTCTGGGAATTTGATTTTGGAGGCCAATGGGATTTGATTATAGAACTTCCACAGGACTGGGGAAATAGACTCTTGGAGGGCACAAACAAACCTGTGGGCACCAGGACCCAGGAGAAAGAAGTAGTGACCCGACATGAGACTGATCAAGACTTGCCTTTGAGTGTCCAAGAATCTTCAGTGGAGGCCTGGGTGACAGTGGCCTGCCACACGGTAGGGGCACTGAATACAACAGTGCTGGCATAAGCCCTTTTGAAGGAGGTTGCCATTACCATACCCCTCCCATTGCTTGGCCTTAGGCCAAACAACAGGTAGTGAACACAGACCCACCCATCAACAGAAAATTATGCTGAGCATGGCCCTGTCCATCAGAACAAGACCCAGATTCCCCCAAAGCCAGTTCTTCCCATCAGGAGGCTTCCACAAGCCTCTTATCCTTATCCTTAGAGGGCAGTAAGAATGAAAACCACAATCACAGAAAACTAACCAAACTGATCACATGGATCTCAGCCTTGTCTAAGTCAATGCAACTATGAGCCATGCCGTGTAGGGCCAACCAAGATGGACGGGTCATGGTGGAGAGTTCTGACAAAATGTGGTCCACTGGAGAAGGCAATGGCAAACCACTTCAGTATTCTTGGCTTGAGAAACCCATGAACAGTATGCAAGGCAAAAAGATGTGACAATGAAAGATGAACTTCCCAGGTCGGTAGGTGACCAATATGCTATTGGAGAAGAGTAGAGAAATAACTCCAGAAAGAATGAAGTGATGGAGACAAAGCGAAAACAACGCCCAGTTGTGGATATGAGTGGTGATGGAAGTAAAGTCCGATGCTGCAAAGAACAACATAGCATACAAACCTGGAATGTTAGGTAATTGAATCAGGTAAATTGGAAGTGGTCAAACAGGAGATGGCAAGAGTGAACATTGAAATTTTAGAGAACAGTGAACTAAAATGGATCAGAATCAGTGAATTTAATTCAGATAACCATGATATCTACTACTGTGGGCAAGAATCCTTTAGAAAAAATGGAGTAGCCTTCATAGTCAATGGAAGAGTCCAAAATTCAGTCCTTGGGTGCAATCTCAAAAATGACAGAATGGTCTATGTTCATTTCCAAGGAAATCATTTGATACCACAGTAGTCCAAGTCTGTGCCCCAACCACTAATGCTGAAGAAGCTGAAGCTGGAAGGTTCTATGAAGACCTACAGACCTTCTAGAACTAACACCAAAGAAAGATGTCTTTTTCATCATAGCGGACTGGAATACAAAAGTAGGAAGTCAAGAGATACCTGGAGTAACAGGCAAGTTTGGCCTTGGAGTACAAAATAAAGCAAGGCAAAGGCTAACAGAGTTTTGCCAAGAGAACACATGGGTCATAGCAAGCAACCTCTTCCAACAACACAAGAGATGACTCTACACATGGGCATCACCAGATGGTCAATACCCATATCAGATTGATTATATTCTTTGCAGCCAAAGATGGAGTTCTATACAGTCAGCCAAAATAAGACTAGGAGCTTACTGTGGCTCAGACCATGCACTCCATATGGCCAAGTTCAGACTTAAATTAAGAAAGTAAGGAAAACCACTAGATCATTCAGGTATGACCTAAAACAAACCCTAACAATTATAGAGTGGAAGTGACAAATAGGGATTAGATCTGATAGATTCAAGGGATTAGATTTGATAGACAAGAGTGCCTGAAGAACTATGGATGGAGGTTCATGACACTGTACAGTAGGTGGTAATCAAAATCAACCCCAAGAAAGAGAAATGGTTGTCTGAGGAGGCCTTATAAATAGCTCAGAAAAGAAGAGAAGCAATAGGCAAAGAAGAATAGGAAAGATATATCCATCTGAATGCATATTTCTAAAGAATAGCAAGGAGAGATAAGAAAGCCCTCCAAAGTAATCTGTGCAAAAAAAATAAAGGAAACAATAGAATGGGGAATGACTACACATCTCTTTAAGAAAATGAGAGATACCAAGAGAACATTTCATGCAAAGATAGGCACAATAAAGGACAGAAGTGGTATGGACCTAACAGAAGCAGAAGATATTAGGAAGAGGTGGCAAGAATACACAGAAGAACTATACAAAAAGGTTGTGAACCAGATAACCATGAAGGAGTAATCAATCACCTAGAGCCAGACATCCTGGAATGAGAAGTAAAGTGGGACTTAGGAAGCATCACTATGAAAAAGCTAGTGGAGGTGATGGAATTCCAGATGAGCTATTTTAAATCCTAAAATATGATGCTGTTAAACAGCTGCAGTCAATATGGCAGCTCATTGGGAAAACTCAGCAGTGGCCACAAGACTGGAAAAGTTCAGTTTCATTCTAATCCCAAAGAATGTTCAATATACAGCAATCACAACAAACTGGAAAATTCTGAGATGGGAATACCAGACCACCTGACCTGCCTCCTAGGAAATCTGTATGCAGGTCAGGAAGCAATAGTTAGAACTGGACATAGAACAACAGACTGGTTCTAAATAGGGAAAGAGTATGTCAAGGCTGTATATTGTCACCCTGCTTATTTAACTTATATGCAGAGTACATCATGTGAAATGCTGGGCTGGATGAAGCACAAGCTGGAATCAACACTGCTGGGAGAAATATCAATTACGTCAAATATGTAGATGACATCACCCTTATGGCAGAAAGTGAAGAAGAACTAAGTGAAGAAGAATATCATAAAGCCTCTTGATGAAATTGAAAGAGGAAAGTGAAAAAGTTAGCTTAAAATTCAACATTCAGAAAATTAAGATCATGGCAAATAGATGGAGAAACAATTGAAACAGTGAGAGACTTTATTTTGGGGGGCTCCAAAATCACTGCAGATGGTGACCGCAGCTATGAAATTAAAAGATGCTTGGTCCTTAGAAGAAAAGTTATGACCAACCCAGACAGCATATTAAAAAGCAGAGACATTACTTTGCCAACAAATGTATGTCTAGTCAAAGCTATGGTTTTTCCAGTAGTCATGTACGGATATGAGAGTTGGACTATAAAGAAAGCTGAGTGCAGAAGAATTGATGCTTTTGAACTGTGGTGTTGGAGAAGACTCTTGAGAGTC